>NC_068428.1:36596031-36599048 GCF_023373465.1 Oncorhynchus keta
GAGAGACTGTAGACAGAGGAGGGGTAGCTGGGTGGAGAGACTGTAGACAGAGGAGGGGTAGCTGGGTGAGAGACTGTAGACAGAGGAGGGGTAGCTGGAGACTAGACAGAGAGGGGTAGCTGGGTGAGACTGTAGACAGAGGAGGTAGCTGGGGAGAGACTGTAGACAGAGGAGGGTAGCTGGGTGAGAAACTGTAGACAGAGGAGGGGTAGCTGGGGAGAGACTGTAGACAGAGGAGGGTAGCTGGGGAGAGACTGTAGACAGAGGAGGGGTAGCTGGGTGAGAGACTGTAGACAGAGGAGGGGTAGCTGGGTGAGAGACTGTAGACAGAGGAGGGGTAGCTGGGTGAGAGACTGTAGACAGAGGATGGGGTAGCTGGGTGAGAGACTGTAGACAGAGGAGGGGTAGCTGGTTGAGAGACTGCAGACAGAGGAGGGTAGCTAGCAGAGACTGTAGACAGAGGGAAGGTGAGAGACTGTAGACAGAGGAGGGTAGCTGGGTGAGAGACTGTAGAGAGGGGAGCTGGGTGAGAGACTGTAGACAGAGGGTAGCTGGGTGAGAGAGACTGTAGACAGAGGAGGGGTAGCTGGGTGAGAGACTGTAGACAGAGGAGGGGTAGCAAGGTGAGAGACTGTAGACAGAGGAGGGGTACTGTAGACAGAGGAGGGGGTAGCTGGGTGAGAGATCAGACAGAGGAGGGGTAGCTGGGTGAGAGACTGTAGACAGAGGGAGGGGTAGCTGGGTGAGAGACTGTAGACAGAGGAGGGGTAGCTGAGACTGTAGACAGAGAGGGTAGCTGTGGGGAGAGACTGTAGAGGAGGAGGTAGCTGGGTATGTGAGACTGTAGACAGAGGAGGGTAGCTCATGAGAGACTGTAGACAGAGGAGGGGTAGCTGGGTGAGAGACTGTGGTGACAGAGGGGAGGGGTAGCTGGGTGAGAGACTGTAGACAGAGGGAGGGGTGGAGAGACTGTAGACAGAGGGGGCTGGGGAGAGATGTAGACAGAGGAGAGGTAAGTTGGGTGAGAGACTGTAGACAGAGTGAGGGGTAGCTGGGTGAGAGACTGTAGACAGAGGAGGGGTAGCTGGGTGGAGAGATCAGACAGAGGAGGGGTAGCTGGGTGAGACTGTAGACAGAGGAGGGGTAGCTGGGTGAGAGACTGTAGACAGAGGAGGGGGGTAGCTGGGTGAGAGACTGTAGACAGAGGAGGGGTGGCTGGGTGAGAGACTGTAGACAGAGGAGGGGTAGCTGGGTGAGAAACTGTAGACAGAGGAGGGTAGCTGGGTGAGAGACTGTAGACAGAGGAGGGGTAGCTGGGTGAGAGACTGTAGACAGAGGGGTAGCTGGGTGAGAGACTGTAGACAGAGGAGGGGTAGCTGGGTGAGACTGTAGACAGAGGATGGGGTAGCTGGGTGAGAGACTGTAGACAGAGGAGGAAGAAGTTGAGAGATCAGACAGAGGAGGGTAGGGCTGGGTGAGAGACTGTAGACAGAGGGAGGGGCAGCTAGTAGAGACTGTAGACAGAGGAGGGTAGCTGGGTGGAGAGACTGTAGACATAGGAGGGGTAGCTGGGGGTGAGAGACTGTAGACAGAGGGGTAGCTGGGTGAGAGACTGTAGACAGAGTGAGGCAGCTGGGTGAGAGACTGTAGACAGAGGAGGGGTAGCTGGGCGTGAGACTGTAGATTGAGGGGTAGCTAAGAGAGACTGTGGTACGAGGAGGGGTAGCTGGGTGAGAGACTGTAGACAGAGGAGGGGTAGCTGGGTGAGAGACTGTAGACAGAGGAGGGGTAGCTGGGTGAGAGACTGTAGACAGAGGAGGGGTAGCTGGGTGAGAGACTGTAGACAGAGGAGGGGTAGCTGGGTGAGAGACTGTAGACAGAGGAGGGGTAGCTGGGTGAGAGACTGTAGACAGAGGAGGGGTAGCTGGGTGAGAGACTGTAGACAGAGGAGGGGTAGCTGGGTGAGAGACTGTAGACAGAGGGGTAGCTGGGTGAGAGACTGTAGACAGAGGAGGGGTATCTGGGTGAGACTGTAGACAGAGGAGGGGTGGTTGTGATTGTAAGGAAAACTGCAGTCTGAAGGGAAGTCCCCCCTTACACACACACACACACACACACACACACACACACACACACACACACACACACACACACACACACAGCATTGTCCTTGTAATGCAGGGTAGTGTTTGCTCCCTGTTCCCTCTTTCTCTCTCTCTCTCTGTGTAAATGTCAGCACTCTCACATTTATTTGCCAGAGCCCAGAGCACTGGCCTACCCTCTCTGTTTACCTCTGTCCCTACAGCAATCCCTTTTACCTCTTCTCATCCCCCTCTCTCATTTTCCTTACCCTTCTCCCTCTCTCTCATTCTCCTCATACCCCCTCAGCCATGTTTCTCTCATTCTACCCTCCTCCTCTGTCATCCCTTTCTCTTTTTTTATTTCCTCACAATCTCTCTCTCTCTTTCCCCTCCTGCACTCTATCAGTGGTTAGAAATGTAAGAATTTTCCTGTTGTCCAAGTGTCCCTACTTGTAGTGTTTTGGAGTTGGTGGAGTGCAGCGATGATAGAGTAGCTCTTTGTCACTTTCTAAGTCAGTCTATTTGTATAAAGATGTATTTGTATATCTTATATACTGTAAGCTCCATAGTAATCTCTTATACCACGAAACACCTTATCTCTTTCTTAGGAAGTCTCTCTCACTTTCTCTCTCTCTCTCTGTTATTCTATCTCTGAGCACAATGATGACTCATGTGGCTCACACCTGCTCAAAAGTCATGGAACACAGCGGTTGCAGATGTCTGCCTCTGTCTGTCTGCCTCTGTCTGTCTGTCTCTGTCTGTCTGTCTCTGTCTGTCTCTGTCTGTCTCTGCCTGTCTCTGCCTCTGTCTGTCTCTACCTCTGTCTGTCTCTGCCTCTGTCTGTCTGTCTCTGCCTCCGTCTGTCTCTGTCTGTCTCTGTCTGTCTCTGTCTGTCTGTCTCTGTCTGTCTCTGTCTGTCTCTGTCTGTCTGTCTCT
>NC_068428.1:36599148-36669148 GCF_023373465.1 Oncorhynchus keta
TTGCCGGGTTTTGTTATTTACGCCCGTTTGTTTCGTGGTTCCAGCACCGTAGTATTGTGTTTATACTGGTGTATCTTTTATTAAATACATTGTCCACGCATCTCATCTCTCCTGCGCCTGACTCATTTCACCAGTTACTCACAGCCTTGTCATTCCTTTTTCAACAATGCAGAGTAAAGGAGAAATGGTAACAATAGGAATAAATACACAGTGAATAACAAATATTAATAACGAGTAGAAATAACACTGATTGTCCACAACATTAGGAACAACTTCCTAATATTTAGTTGCACCCCCTTTTGCCCTAACAAATTCAATTCGTCAGGGCATGGACTCTACAAGGTGTCGAAAGCGTTCCACAGGGAAGTTGGCCCATGTTGACTCCAATGGTGCCCGCAGTTGTGTCAAGTTGGCTGGATGTCCTTTGGGTAGTGGACCATTCTAAATACACAAAGGAAACTATTGAGTGTGAAAAATTCAGCAGCATTGCAGTTCTTGACACACTTAAACCGGTGTGCCTGGCACCTACTACCATAACCGTTTCAAAGGCACTTAAATATTTTGTCTAGCCCGTTCACCCTCTGAATGACACACGTCACAATCCATGTCTCAACTGTCTCAAGGCTTAACAGTCCATCTTTAACCTGTCTCCTCCCCTTCATCTACACTGATTGAAGTGGATTTAAAAAGTGACATCAATAAGGGATCATAGCTTTCATCCTGATTCAGCTGGTCAGTCTGTATCATGTCGATGTGCCCTTGAGCAAGGCACTTAATCCTAATTGTTCCTGTAAATCGTTCTGGATAAATCTGCTAAAATGTATATAAATCTAAACCTATGTCATGGAAAAAGCAGGTGTTCCTAATGTTGTGTACACTTAGTTTATACAGGGAGTAGCAGTAACGAGTCGATCCAGGGGTACGAGGTAATTTAGGTAGATACGTACATATAGCTGTGTGTGTGTGTGTGTGTGTGTGTGTGTGTGTGTGTGTGTGTGTGTGTGTGTGTGTGTGTGTGTGTGTGTGTGTGTGTGTGTGTGTGTGTGTGTGTGTGTGTGTGTGTGTGCACGTGTGTGTGTGCGTGTGTTTTTCAAATCCTCTCACATTTTATTGGTCGCATACACATATTTAGCAGATGTTATTGCGGGTGTAGCGAAACGCTTGTGTTCCTAGCTCCAACAATGTAGGAGTATCTAACAATTCACAACAATACACACTAATCTAAAAGTAAAAAAAAATGGAATTATGAAATATATAAATATTAGATTGAGCAATGTCGGAGTCTGGAGCAAAAATGTACTCATATACAGTATATATTATGCCTTCGCAAAGTTTTTTTTAGTGGGCGGATCAGCTTTACAGTTTTTCTCAGTCGCTTTGGTGGATTTTTCACATCATCCCTAACATGTGCAAAATAATAAGTGCATTTCTCAGAACTATTTGTACAAACTGCAATATACAATAGATATGTTTCTAAAGCTAGTCAGTCACTAAAAATCCATAGCACATCTCTCAAAAGTAAATATTCATGCCAATGATCATGTCAGTGTCATCAGAATGATAAGTCATTGAGTCATTGTTCACGAACAAGGTCGTCAAAATGTTTAGGCATGTTGTCAATGTAACTGTGTACTTTGACAGTATTACCTGATGTAAACTTAGGCTACAGTTTGGATGACAGTTACTGTATTGAAAATGCACAAGGCTGCACTTCTATGGCATATATCAATTTCAACAGTACTATTTACATATTACTGTATGTGGGTTATTGATTGAAAGAGACTGGACAACCCAAGGGGCACAAAGGAAAAAAACTAAATTAGAAAGAAACACAGGAAACCACCCCTAAGGCACAACTTTTGCCCACAGCACTGTTGTGCTGTCTCTACACATATTCTCATCCACATCACACTGGATATTTTCCCTTCCAATGCAACGTGGAAAGAATCTTTGGAATGCCTTATCCATCCTCTGCAGGCATCTAATGTGATGTCCTCACATGCTGCATCCATTGCAGCCAGCAGGGTCATCTGTGTGTGTGGCTGACGATCGTACACCTTCCACCTCCATGTTGAAAATAACTACTCAATTGGATTAAGGAATGGTGAATAAGGTGGGAGGAATTCTATGAGCATCCTCGGGTGGGTCACATACCATTGCCTTATGATGTTTGATCGATGGAAACTCACATTATCACAAATTACCACATACAAATCCTCTCTAAGCAGACCCCTCTCATCATCAGGGATTGTATCGCCCTATAAGGTGGATATGGGTTAGGACACCATGCTCTGAAATAGCAGCACACATGGTGATATTTCCTCCCCATTGGCCTGGCAAATACACAGAAGCTCTGTGGTCAGGTTGAAGCCAGCCTCATCCACGTATACAAAGTTGATCAAGGTTGATTGATTCCAACTCCATTATACGCTATATCCCAGAACACACAGTTGAATTTGTTTTCGTAAGGAAGAGTGACATAAAATGTACATATATTGCATGTTCCTTCCACAGCAATGGAAATGTGTGCAGTTTATGCTTACTGTACTATGTATCACTATAAAATGTTGCTGTAAAGTAGTTACATAGATCTATGTTTTACCTGTACATACTGGTACCGTAGCTCCGTAACTCTGTCCTCATTCCTTTGGAATGGTACACGGTACAGCTGTTTCATACTCATCTGGTTTCTATGCAGCACCCTGTCGATGGTTGAGATGCTAACCGTATGGATGTTTTCAAAGACATCGTTGTCCTCTATAATGGTCCTTTGTATTTCCCTGAGTCTCATGGCATTGTTTACTCGGACCATGGTGCAAATATCCTCCTCCTGTTGAGGTGTGAAAAGTCGTACTCTGCCACCGGTTTGAGGTAATCTTGCAGTCAGTCCTATGTGGGGAAATGCAGTGATGCATCGCACACTTTCACAAAGACAAAAACTATGCGAACACACATTTTACTGTAAAACATACAGGTGGGGGCATGTAAGGTGCAGTATGCATCTGTATAGAGTATATTTCTGTATGCTGTGAAATACAAGTGGACTACTGTAATATGAAGCATTGTAGGAAGTATACAGTATACTGCTTATATACAGTGACAGTGCACTGTACATTGGTGGACATACCTGTTCTCTCTTCGAAACGTTTGAACTATTGAGGACACGGTTGATCTCCCAATATTCGGCTGCACCCTTCGACCCGTCTCAGCCATTATAAGGCCATGATTGACAACATGGTCTACAATAGTGTCATCAGATATGCGCCTATGTCCTCTTCTGCCTCTTCCTCTGTTTTGCCTTCCACCACGCATCCTTGCTCCTCTTCTTCCTCCTCTAGGCTATTGACCCTGTTCGTTTCCTGGTCCATCCATTATTGGAAAATTGCAACTCTGTGTTGTGGTCTGTCTATATATGCTTGCCAATTGTTTCTTCATGAGATGCAACTTTGAGCAATTTAGACAACTGGTTGATTGTTGGTTGAACTAACGCTTTACATTCCTTCATGAGTGAGGGTCAATTTCACCTGCACGATTCATCAATTCACGTTTTTGTACAAAAGGTCTAATAGAAATGTGTAAAACTATGCTTGACAGTTTATGACAAATAGTTCAACAATTTTGCATGTAATGGCTTATGCAAGGAACTAATGCCTAGATGTTTTGAGGGGTAAGACTATTCAACAGAGAACCATCTACTATATTTTGATCAACATGACATGAGCAATTGATAATGTAGAAAAAAGCTGACACTTGTACATTATCAATTGCAATTTGTTCAAAAGGAATAAGAAATTGCTTTAATGATGTGCAGAAGTGACTAGATGATTTGGAATTTGTACAAGTAGTATCAAGAATTGCACTTTTGATCTAAGAAATGCACCAAAGCGACTGAGAAAAACTGTAATATTGAGGATAGATTATTGCTTCCATCAATGTAATTGTCTTCATCATTTCCAATCCCCCATATATTTTTGTGGTAAATATACTGTATATATCCATGTACATGTCACGACTTCTGCCGAAGTCGGTTCCTCTCCTTGTTCGGGCGGTGTTCTGCCGAAGTCGGTTCCTCTCCTTGTTCGGGCGGTGTTCTGCCGAAGTCGGTTCCTCTCCTTGTTCGGGCGGTGTTCTGCCGAAGTCGGTTCCTCTCCTTGTTCGGGCGGTGTTCTGCCGAAGTCGGTTCCTCTCCTTGTTCGGGCGGTGTTCTGCCGAAGTCGGTTCCTCTCCTTGTTCGGGCGGTGTTCTGCCGAAGTCGGTTCCTCTCCTTGTTCGGGCGGTGTTCTGCCGAAGTCGGTTCCTCTCCTTGTTCGGGCGGTGTTCTGCCGAAGTCGGTTCCTCTCCTTGTTCGGGCGGTGTTCTGCCGAAGTCGGTTCCTCTCCTTTTTCGGGCGGTGTTCCGTGGTCGACGTCACTGGTCTTCTTGCCATCGCCAATCCATTTTTCATTTTCCATTTGTTTTGTTTTGTCTTTGTTTTCCCACACACCTGCTTTTCATTCCCTCATTACGTGTTGTGTATTTAACCCTCTGTCCCCCCATGTCTTTGTGTGGTATTGTTTATTGTAAGTGCTTGTGCACATGTTGACTGGACCGCTAACGGGTTTTACAATGAAACTGCTCCGGCTATTACCTTGTTCTGCTCTCCTGCACCTGACTTCCCTGCCAGTGTGTCTCGCACCCACTGTGAAATTTGGTGAAGGATCGGTGATGATCTGGGGGTGCTTCAGCAAGGCTAGAATCAGGCAGATTTGTCTTTGTGGGTTGAGTGGGTGGAAGAGTGTGGACCAGTTGGAGGTTTACTATGAAGCAATGCAAATATCACGGTACAGCTACATAGACACTCAATAATCATGTTACTTTTTAATGGTACATTTACAAACATACATTATGATAAATAGAATTGAAACGTGAGTCTCATTCTAGTAAGTGGTGAAATAAGTATAGCCAGTTATAATTGTAATGGCTTAGCAGATAATAAGAAAAGACAACTGGTATTTACCTGGCTAAAAGAGAATGAATATAGTATCTGTTGTTTACCGGAAACTCATTCAACAATTTTAGATGAAGTTTTGTGGAAAAAGCACTGGGAGGCGAAATATATTTCTCCCATTGGCAAAGAAATTCAAATGGTGTGACAATATTAATTAACAGTAATTTTGATACAAATGTTGAAATTGTCCAAACAGATCCTCAAGGTAGATGGATGATTTTAAATATGTTATTGGACCATAACCAGATTTGGCTTATTAACCTATATGGTCCAAATAATGATAATCAAAGCTTCTTTGAAAATATATATAAGAATTGATCAACTCTACAAGCAAAGCAACCTCTGTTATTATGGTTGGAGATTTTAATACTGTTTAAAATACCTCTATGAACTGTAAAGGAAATTACACTACAAACGATCACCCACATGCACGTAAGGAAATCATGAATGTCATGGATATATTGGAATTAGTGGATATATGGAGGCTTAAATACCCTGACCTAGTGAGATATACATGGCGGAGCTTTAATCAAGCTAGTCGTCTTGATTGCTTTCTTGTGTCATTCTCTCTGGCACCAAAAGTTTAAAAAGTGTTGATAGGGGACAGAATGCGGTCGGACCATCAAATAATTGGCATATATTACTCTTACAGAATTTCCACGTGGGCAAGGATATTGGAAATGTAACCAAAGCCTACTGGGTGATAACTTGTTTTTTAACTAGAACAGAATAATTATAACTGATGTTTTCTTACATAACATAGGTACAGCAGATCCCCTTATGGTACGGGAGGACTTTTAAATGTGCCTTTAGAGACCATGCAATTCAGTACTCATATAAAACAAAAGCATTTAGTTCAATCGAGTCCATATTAACAAAGGAAATGGAAGGACTAACAGTACAGTTAGATGGCAATAAAAACTGTACCATAGAGGCACAGAATAAGTTAGAGGAAAAACAAAAAGAAATGGAGCAACTTATTTAAGAAAGATCAAGTGTAATATATTATAAAAATAAAGCAAACTGGATGGAATATGGGGAAAATGCACCAAATAATTTTTCATGGAAATGCTACCAAAAAAAATGTATTGAAATTTGTTAGAAATTATGGAGTCACTCATGATTCACCAAACTATATCTTGAAAGAGGAAGTGAAGAACTTTGAGGATATGTTTCAGTTTCAGTCTCCTCCATCTCCACTAACCAACGTTTAATTGTATGAATTTATTTCCTGTTAATAATTTAAAAATAACATCTCTACAGAAAGACTCATGTGAAGGCCAAATTACAGAGGAACTTCCTGATGCAATTAAAGCCTTTAAGTCCAGGAAAACTCCAGGGCTGGATGGCATACCAGTGGAAGTATACCAAACTTTTTATGATATACTCAGAGGACCATTATTAGCATGTTTTAACCATTCTTATATAAATTGTAGATTATCAGACAAGAGGGTCTGATTTCATTATTGCTGAAACAGGATCCAAGTGGTATATATAAAGATCCAGTCCATTTAAAAAAATTGGAGGCCTCTTACATTTCAGTGTTGTGATGCAAAAATTCTAGCTAAATGCTTTGCGCATAGATTTAGAAATGTTTGGTCAGATATTATTCATCCTAATCAGACAGGTTTTTTTTACATGGACATTACATTGGAGATAATATAAGACAAGTACTGGAAACAATAGAATACTATGAAATATCGGGGAAACCAGGCATGGTTTACATAGCTGATTTTGAAAAGGCTTTTAATGAAGTACGACTGGAGTTTATATATAAATGCCTTGAATATTTCAATTTTGGAGAATCTCTTATAAAATGGGTTATAGTTATGTATAGTAACCCTAGGTGTAAAGTAGTAAATAATGGCTGCATCTCAGAAAGTTTTAAACTGGCAAGAGGAGTAAAACAAGGTTATCCACTATCAGCATATCTATTTATTATTGCCATCGAAAAGTTAGCTGTTAAAATCAGATCCAACAATATTATAAAGGAATTAGAAATCCTTGGCTTAAAAACAAAGTTGTCATTGTACGCTGATGATACATGTTTTCTTTTAAAACCACAATAACAATCCCTCCACAGCCTCATAGAGGATCTTGATAATTTTTCTAACCCTCTGGATTAAAACCAAATGAGGATACGTCTACTATATTATGTTTTGGATCACACAAAAAATGCAACTATTAAGTTACCGTGTAGTTGACCAATTAAATGGTCTGACGGGGATGTGGACATACTCGGTATACAAATCCCGAAAGAAAGAAATTATCTCACTCCATACATTTTTTTTATAGAAAGTTGGCAAAAATAGATAAGATCTTGCTACCATGGAAAGGAAAAATACCTGTCCATTTGTGAAAAAATCACTCTACACCTAGTGAACTGCTTTTCAAATTACATGGACACATTTTTAAATATTTTATTTAGATTGTGACTGTAAAATGTGAATAGTATGTATAAACTGAAGGTAGAAGACTAAGTGTTTTGTTTATTATTTTACTCCTATTGAGGGCGGGGTGGTAGGGTTTGGGGGGAATAATAAAGGTATATATATATATATGTATATGCATACATATATGTATATGCGTACAATATATATGTGTGTGTACAGCTCTGGAAAAAAACAGAGACCACTGCAACATTATTGGTTTCTCTGGTTTTACTATTTATAGGTGTTTGGGTAAAAGTAACATTTTTGTTTTATTTTATAAACTACTGATAACATTTCTCCCAAATTCCAAATAAAAATAATGTCATTTAGAGCATTTGTTGACGTTGGCAATTTCTCGCATGGAATAGCCTTCATTTCTCATAAGAAGAATAGACTGACGAGTTTCATAAGAAACTTATTTGTTTCTGGCCATTTTGAGCCTGTAATCGAACCCACAAATGTTAATGCTCCAGATACTCAACTCGTCTAAAGAAGACTAGATGTATTGCTTCTTTAATCAGACAACAATTTTCAGCTGTGGTAACATAATTGCAAAAGGGTTTTTTAATGATCAATTAGCCTTTTAAAATTATAAACTTGGATTAGCTAACAAAATGCACCATTGGAAGACAGGAGTGGTGGTTTCTGATAAGGGACCTCTGTTCGCCTATGTAGATATTCCATAAAAACTCAGTAGTTTCCAGCTACAATAGTCATTTACAACATGAACAATGTCTACACTCTATTTCTGATCAATCGGGTGTTATTTTAATATTTGTAGTAATGTAGGCAGTTTATGCAAATGACTCAGATTCTCAACAGTTGCACCATCCCAGGGCCCAACTAAAAAAAAGGTATTGATTTACGAATGCATATACAGTTGCAACTGTATGTGAAGGCCTACAAGACTGAGCAAAAAATGGGCAGAAATGGGGAGATTTGATTAATGTGTGAGTATGTGGTTAGAGTCCAGTGTGTGTGTGTTGGGGTGTCAGTGTAAGTATGTGTGAGTATGTGGTTAGAGTCCAGTGTGTGTGTGTTGGGGTGTCAGTGTAAGTATGTGTGAGTATGTGGTTAGAGTCCAGTGTGTGTGTGTTGGGGTGTCAGTGTAAGTATGTGTGAGTTTATGGGTAGAGTCCAGTGTGTGTGTGTTGGGGTGTCGTTGTAAGTATGTGTGAGTATGTGGTTAGAGTCCAGTGTGTGTGTGTTGGGGTGATTTGATTAATGTGTGAGTATGTGGGTAGAGTCCAGTGTGTGTGTGTTGGGGTGTCGTTGTAAGTATGTGTGAGTGTGTGGGTAGAGTCCAGTGTGTGTGTGTTGAGGTGTCAGTGTAAGTATGTGTGAGTATTTGGGTAGAGTCCAGTGTGTGTGTGTTGGGGTGTCAGTGTAAGTATGTGTGAGTATTTGGGTAGAGTCCAGTGTGTGTGTGTTGGGTTATCAGTGTAAGTATGTGTGAGTGTGTGCACAGAGTCAGCCAAAGAGTGTTAGTGCAAAAAATAGTAAAAGCAGGTAGTCATTTTATTAGCTATTTAGCAGTCTTGTTTAGAAGCTGATCGGGGTCCTGTTGGTTCCAGACTTGTTGCACTGGGAACGCTTGCAGTAAGGTAGCAGAGAGAACAGTCTATAGCTTGGGTTGCTGGTGTCTTAGACAATTTTTGGGGACCTTTCTCTGACATAGAGGTCCTGGAGGGCAGGGAGCTCGGGACCAGTGATGTACTGGGCCGTACTCACCACCCTTGTAGCGCCTTGCAGTCAATGACAAGGGAATCCCTTCCTATGGGGACAGCCAAATAACCCTTTTAGGTTCTAGATAGAAAAAAGGTGCTAAGAGTCTAGGTGCTGTAATGGGTTAAGGATGAAGAGAATGAACCTTGATTATTGATTTAAGAAATTAATATCTCTCTCTCTCTCTGTGGTATCTGCTGAGTGTGGAAAAACAGCAGTGCATTCTGCTGACAAATGGGAATTCATTTATTTGAAGTGTGGCGAAGTGCTGACTTCAACTGCTGCAGGGTGGATCCCATAGACCTGGCTGACTCATTGACTGGTTGATGGACAGACGGACAGACTGCCTTGCTGACTTATTAACTGGTTGATGGACAGACGGACAGACTGCCTTGCTGACTCATTGACTGGTTGATGGACAGACGGACAGACTGCCTTGCTGACTCATTGACTGGTTGATGGGCAGACAGACAGACTGCCTTGCTTACTCAATGACTGGTTGATGGACAGACGGACAGACTGCCTGGCTGACTTATTGACTGGCTTGGCTGGCGGTCTGACTGGCTGGCTTTCTGGATTGCAGGATGGCTGGCTTGCTGTCTGAATGACTGACTGGCTGATTAGCTGGCTGACTGTTGGACAGATGGATGGACAGACTGATTTGACTGACTGGCTGGCTTACCCACTGACTAGTTGACGGATGGACGGATTGCCTTGCTGACTTACTGACTGGCTCGAGGTCTGACTGGCTGGCTGACTGGCTGACTGGGTGACTGGCTGACTGGCGGGCGGACAGACAGTCTGGCTGACTGACTGCTGATTGGTTGATGGACAGACTGCCTTGCTTACTGACTGACTGGTTAACGAACGGACAGACTATCTTACTGACTGGCTGGCTGGCTGGCTGGCGGTGTGAATGACGGATGGACAGATTGATTGACTGACTGACCTACTGGCTGGCTGACTGTCTGGCTGGCTGGTCTGACTGACTGACTGAGGCAGAGTGGGTAGATTAATTATTGGTGGTTTGGGATCACAAAGGGTATGGACACATATCGATGGAGAAGGATTGTTGGACCTCAGGGCACACTAAATGTAATCATAAAAATATGATTTGAAACGAGAGGATGGATTATTGGATTGATGGAAGATAGAAAAGGTTCTATGGGGACACAACACTCTCGACTGACATACACTTCCAAGAGTAATGTCAGTATTGGTAAAAGAGCAGTCATTTGATCTGACTGGTATGCCACACTGTTGTCATGACAGCTTATGGCATTGTGGTCAATACCTCTTGTCTAGCCCTCTCCACTCAGCAACACTCTGGCCCCTCCATTTCCACCTGTCAGAGCACTATATAGGGAATACGGTGCCATTCAGGATGCAGCCCATGTCTACTCTTCATCTCCTGTAAGGGAATACCCCCCTGTATTGGACAAAAATGAATGGCATGTCATTGGCATCGGACAAACCATATACACATTGGCCAATACCACCCAATTCGGCGTTGATTCATCCAAAGTGTATTGCAAATGCCATATGGTAATTGCCAGTTGTAACACTTTAAAAATTCAACAGGGGGCAAATGCGCTCCACCGGGGTTTTTCATATTGGATATGTAACCCAAATTAATGTCCAAAAGTAAAATTTTGAAAAAATGAACTTTTTTCAAAACTTATCACCCCTTAAAAAGTGCTTTCTGGACCGTTTTTCGAAATTCTTTCGATTTTTTTGTCAATTACACATGTGTAAGAACTGTATGAATATACTTTTGTCCAATTTTATTATCATAATTTTTTTTTAAATTTTATATGCGCATAAGGAATATGTTTTGTCCAATTCCAATATGATTTCATAGGAAGTCAAAAGTCAAAAGTCAAAAATGTCAAAATTTTGTAAAAACTTCACACACCCATAAAAAGTGCTTTCTGGACCGTTTTTCGAAATTCTTTCGATTTTTTGTCAATTACACATGTGTAAGAACTGTATGAATATACTTTTGTCCAATTTTATTATCATAATTTTTTTTTTTTTTTACATGCGCATAAGGAATATGTTTTGTCCAATTCCAATATGATTTCATAGGAAGTCAAAAGTCAAAAGTCAAAAATGTCAAAATTTTGTAAAAACTTCACACACCCATAAAAAGTGCTTTCTGGACCGTTTTTCGAAATTCTTTCGATTTTTTTGTCAATTACACATGTGTAAGAACTGTATGAATATACTTTTGTCCAATTTTATTATCATAATTTTTTTTTTTTTTTTACATGCGCATAAGGAATATGTTTTGTCCAATTCCAATATGATTTCATAGGAAGTCAAAGTCAAAAGTCAAAAATGTCAAAATTTTGTAAAAACTTCACACACCCTTAAAAAGTGCTTTCTGGACCGTTTTTTGAAATTCTTTCAATTTTTTTGTCAATTACACATGTGTAAGAACTGTATGAATATACTTTTGTCCAATTTTATTATCATATTTTTTTATATATTTTTTTAAATTGTGCATAAGGATTTTTTTGTGGGCCAAATGACGTAAGAAATTTGACATGCTCAAAAATCCTGCAGAAATGCAAAATTGACTGGCCTGATGAACTCGGGATGGCCGGGCAGTGATAGTTGTTCCTTTCCATCACTCGTTGTGTTGACTTCATCATGTCCATTTTGTGATGTTTTTCACTATATAATCATATTGCAAGTGCACGTGCATTTGCAATATGTTTCAATGTGCATTTACCATATGAAATTTGACCTTGCTCAAAAATGCAAAATTGACTGGTCTGATGAACACAGGATGGCCGAGCAGTGATAGTTGTACATTTCATCACTCGTTGTGTTGATTTCATCATCTCCGTTAGGTGATGTTTTTACACTATAGAATCATATTGCAAATGCACGTGCATTGTTGTGCAACTGGTAACCCAAAAATAAAAATATGGTTGTAAATGCATTTACCGGTCATTCTGATATTAATGCTCGCTATGGGAACACAGGATGGCCGGGCAGTGATAGTTGTACATTTCCATCACTCGTTGTGTTGATTTCATCATGTCCATTAGGTGATGTTTTTACACTATAGAATCATATTGCAAGTGCGCGCGCATTTGCAATATGTTTCAATGTGCATTTACCATATGAAATTTGACATGCTCAAAAATGCAAAATTGACTGGTCTGATGAACACAGGATGGCTGAGCAGTGATAGTTGTACATTTCCATCACCTGTTGTGTTGATTTCATCATGTCCATTTGTTTATGTTTTCTCACTTTTGCAAAGTCACTGTGCATTTGCAATATGGTTCAATGGGCAGGTACCATCACAAATTTGTCATGCTATAAAAATCCTGCAGGAATGTGAAATTGACTGGTCTGATGAACACAGGATGGCCGAGCAGTGATAGTTGTACATTTCCATCACTTGTTGTGTTGATTTCATCATGTCCATTAGGTGATGTTTTTCACTATAGAATCATATTGCAAATGCACGTGCATTGTTGTGCAACTGGTAACCCAAAAATTAAAATATGGTTGTAAATGCATTTACCGGTCATTCTGATATTAATGCTCGCTATGGGAACACAGGATGGCCGGGCAGTGATAGTTGTACATTTCCATCACTCGTTGTGTTGATTTCATCATGTCCATTAGGTGATGTTTTTACACTATAGAATCATATTGCAAGTGCGCGCATTTGCAATATGTTTCAATGTGCATTTACCATATGAAATTTGACATGCTCAAAAATGCAAAATTGACTGGTCTGATGGACACAGGATGGCCGAGCAGTGATAGTTGTACATTTCCATCACTCGTTGTGTTGATTTCATCATGTCCATTAGGTGATGTTTTTTCACTATAGAATCATATTGCAAGTGCGCGCGCATTTGCAATATGTTTCAATGTGCATTTACCATATGAAATTTGACATGCTCAAAAATGCAAAATTGACTGGTCTGATGAACACAGGATGGCTGAGCAGTGATAGTTGTACATTTCCATCACCTGTTGTGTTGATTTCATCATGTCCATTTGTTTATGTTTTCTCACTTTTGCAAAGTCACTGTGCATTTGCAATATGGTTCAATGGGCAGGTACCATCACGAATTTGTCATGCTATAAAATCCTGCAGGAATGTGAAATTGACTGGTCTGATGAACACAGGATGGCCGAGCAGTGATAGTTGTACATTTCCATCACTTGTTGTGTTGATTTCATCATGTCCATTAGGTGATGTTTTTTCACTATAGAATCATATTGCAAATGCACGTGCATTGTTGTGCAACTGGTAACCCAAAAATTAAAATATGGTTGTAAATGCATTTAGCGGTCATTCTGATATTAATGCTCGCTATGGGAACACAGGATGGCCGGGCAGTGATAGTTGTACATTTCCATCACTCGTTGTGTTGATTTCATCATGTCCATTAGGTGATGTTTTTACACTATAGAATCATATTGCAAGTGCGCGCGCATTTGCAATATGTTTCAATGTGCATTTACCATATGAAATTTGACATGCTCAAAAATGCAAAATTGACTGGTCTGATGGACACAGGATGGCCGAGCAGTGATAGTTGTACATTTCCATCACTCGTTGTGTTGATTTCATCATGTCCATTAGGTGATGTTTTTACACTATAGAATCATATTGCAAATGCGCGTGCATTTGCAATATGTTTCAATGTGCATTTACCATATGAAATTTGACATGCTCAAAAATGCAAAATTGACTGGTCTGATGGACACAGGATGGCCGAGCAGTGATAGTTGTACATTTCCATCACTCGTTGTGTTGATTTCATCATGTCCATTAGGTGATGTTTTTACACTATAGAATCATATTGCAAGTGCGCGCGCATTTGCAATATGTTTCAATGTGCATTTACCATATGAAATTTGACATGCTCAAAAATGCAAAATTGACTGGTCTGATGGACACAGGATGGCCGAGCAGTGATAGTTGTACATTTCCATCACTCGTTGTGTTGATTTCATCATGTCCATTAGGTGATGTTTTTACACTATAGAATCATATTGCAAGTGCGCGCATTTGCAATATGTTTCAATGTGCATTTACCATATGAAATTTGACATGCTCAAAAATGCAAAATTGACTGGTCTGATGGACACAGGATGGCCGAGCAGTGATAGTTGTACATTTCCATCACTCGTTGTGTTGATTTCATCATGTCCATTAGGTGATGTTTTTACACTATAGAATCATATTGCAAGTGCGCGCGCATTTGCAATATGTTTCAATGTGCATTTACCATATGAAATTTGACATGCTCAAAAATGCAAAATTGACTGGTCTGATGAACACAGGATGGCTGAGCAGTGATAGTTGTACATTTCCATCACTCGTTGTGTTGATTTCATCATGTCCATTTGTTTATGTTTTCTCACTTTTGCAAAGTCACTGTGCATTTGCAATATGGTTCAATGGGCAGGTACCATCACGAATTTGTCATGCTATAAAAATCCTGCAGGAATGTGAAATTGACTGGCCCGATGAACTCGGGATAGCTGGGCAGTGATTCTGGTTCATCTCCATGGCTCGTTAGGGTTGATTTCAGAATGTCACTTTTGGTGATGGTCCCTCTCCGTTTAAACATATTGCTAATGTACAAAAGTCAACTAGCAAGTCAGTGTCCATCAGTCAATTAGATGTCATTTTGACACCAAACTGATACCAATTGACACCAAACCCACTTTTTCCAACTCATTTAGAAGCCAACTATCATATATGTCAGAGCAGGCCCATAATTCACAGCGCCTTTAGTTTAAAACATAATAAAAACGTAAAACACATAGTTACGTTCTAGCTGCGGGTCCAGGTCAGACATTATGTGAAGGCCTATGTGAGGCGACCCCGAATCCCGAGTTTCGGCTCGATAGGTCCTTCGGTGCCCGAGTAAAACCCTAATTGGTGCTGAAAATCCACTTTTTCCATGCCTTGCTATGGGGTCCTTGAATGAGCTATCGGACCGAAACGTTGGGGTCCGTCTCTATGGGCCGAGCCGGTTCCAATGCACCTAGTCTTGTGTCTCTGAGACTTTTCTAAATGTCGCCATTTTCGTAATGGTCAAAATGAATTGAAATCATTGCAAATGTACGAGGCTATTTCTCGGTCCGAGAACCTTCTAGAGCCACCTAACTCACCACGCACTATCGACCCGAGGTCTAGAACAGGTTTCTAAAGTTTCGAACTCTAGGTCTGACGGTTCTTTTTTAGCTCGAACAAAGCTAACTATTGGAGGCACTGTCTGTCTCTACAACCCCCAATACGTCCCTCCTTCCAAGTTGTGTGTCTGTGTGATTTAGTTTTCCTTTGAAATTTTATGGGAAAAATGACTGATTTACAGTTCATGGGGTTGCCTAATCACACATATGAAGTTTTGGACAGATCTGACTTTTTAACCCCTCGAAACAGCCCCTGAGACACCAATTAAGGCACTTCCGGTTGGCACAGGAAGCTATAAGTCAACACATATCCTCACTGGGCTATGCTTTTACAGAATCCTGTGTTTTAAGTCCTTACGTTAAGAATTGACTGATTTACACAGGGTTGAATGCACTATGTCTATCAAACTGCAGGCAGGTAATGGAAAAACACTTTTAGGGTGATTTTAACCACTTCCGGTTGGTCCAGGAAGCCTAGAATCAACACAGGTAGACCTCATACTGGCCTGATGGACTGTTATCAAAGACAGGTTCATACGGCATTCATAACCCATATAGACTTCAGGTTGAATTTAGGGGTGCAGGCAATGTATTCCTATGGGGAGAGAAGTCAATGCAAACTATTTGAAGTAAACACCTTCTTTTAACTATTAAGGGTTAATGCCACACGGTCAACGTTAGGCTTGCACGGATCGGAAGGACCTTAGGAACGTACCTGAGGTCGAATTGTGCTTCTCACCCTAACGGTTCTCTCACTGTCACCCAAAAGCAAATGACGTTGTGGGGCAGGCTTCATTTGGGCCTACTTTTCTAATGGTCGCTGCGCTCAGACCGAGCGAGCTACGGTCAAGCGGGATATCTCGTTGAACTCGGCACGGCCTAGAGATTATGTTTATGCCATTGCCTGCTCTCTGTGTCTTTGAGAACCGCACTTTTTCACTCCAGCCTTGCTGTGTGTGCGTGTGAGAGCTTTTCTTTGACATCTGTTGGGAGAAATGACTGATTTACAGTTCATGAGGGTTACCTAGTCACACATATGAAGTTTTGAAAAGATCTGACCTTTTTAACCCTTGGAAACTGCCACTGTGACATCATTAAAGGCACTTCCGGTTGGCACAGGAAGCTATAAGTAAACCCATGTCTTGATTGACATAGAAACTTACAGAATCCTGAGTTTTAAGTCCTTACGTTAAGAATTGACTGATTTACACAGGGTTGAATGCACTATGTCTATCAAACTGCAGGCAGGTAATGGAAAAACAATTTTAGGGTGATTTTAACCACTTCCGGTTGGTCCAGGAAGCCTAGAATCAACACAGGTAGACCTCATACTGGCCTGATGGACTGTTACCAAAGACAGGTTCATACGGCATTCATAACCCATATAGACTTCAGGTTGAATTTAGGGGTGCAGGCAATGTATTCCTATGGGGAGAGAAATCAATGCAAACTATTTGAAGTAAACACCTTCTTTTAACTATTAAGGGTTAATGCCACACGGTCAAGGTTAGGCTTGCACGGATCGGAAGGACCTTAGGAACGTACCTGAGGTCGAATTGTGCTTCTCACCCTAACGGTTCTCTCACTGTCACCCAAAAGCAAATGACGTTGTGGGGCAGGCTTCATTTTGGGCCTACTTTTCTAATGGTCGCTGCGCTCAGACCGAGCGAGCTACGGTCAAGCGGGATATCTCGTTGAACTCGGCACGGCCTAGACATTATGTTTATGCCATTGCCTGCTCTCTGTGTCTTTGAGAACCACACTTTTTCACTCCATCCTTGCTGTGTGTGCGTGTGAGAGCTTTTCTTTGACATCTGTTGGGAGAGATGACTGATTTACAGTTCATGAGGGTTACCTAGTCACACATATGAAGTTTTGAAAAGATCTGACTTTTTTAACCCCTCGAAACAGCCCCTGAGACACCAATTAAGGCACTTCCGGTTGTCACAGGAAGCTATAAGTCAACATATATCCTCACTGGGCTATGCTTTTACAGAATCCTGAGTTTTAAGTCCTTACGTTAAGAATTGACTGATTTACACAGGGTTGAATGCACTATGTCTATCAAACTGCAGGCAGGTAATGGAAAAACACTTTTAGGGTGATTTTAACCACTTCCGGTTGGTCCAGGAAGCTTAGAATCGACACAGGTAGACCTCATACTGGCCTGATGGACTGTTACCAAAGACAGGTTCATACGGCATTCATAACCCATATAGACTTCAGGTTGAATTTAGGGGTAAAGGCAATGTATTCCTATGGGGAGAGAAGTCAATGCAAACTCTTTGAAGTAAACACCTTCTTTTAACTATTAAGGGTTAATGCCACACGGTCAAGGTTAGGCTTGCACGGATCGGAAGGACCTTAGGAACGTACCTGAGGTCGAATTGTGCTTCTCACCCTAACGGTTCTCTCACTGTCACCCAAAAGCAAATGACATTGAGGGCCAGGCTTCCTTTTGCGCCTTCTTTTTTCAAGGTCGCTGCACTCAGAGCGAGCTACGGTCAAGCGGGCGTCTCGTTGAACTCTGCACAGCCTGGAGACTATGGTGATGCCATTTTTGTGTTGATTTCAGAATGCCATTTTGGTGATGGTCCCTCTCCGTTTAAACATATTGCTAATGTACAAAAGTCAACTAGCAAGTCAGTGTCCACCAGTCAATTAGATGTCATTCTGACACCAAACTGATACCAATTGACACCAAACCCACTTTTCCAACTCATTTAGAAGCCAACTATCACATATGTCAGAGCAGGCCCATAATTCACAGCGCCATTAGTTTAAAACATAATAAAAACGTAAAACACATAGTTACGTTCTAGCTGCGGGTCCAGGTCAGACATTATGTGAAGGCCTATGTGAGGCGACCCCGAATCCCGAGTTTCGGCTCGATAGGTCCTTCGGTGCCCGAGTAAAACCCTAATTGGTGCTGAAAATCCACTTTTTCCATGCCTTGCTATGGGGTCCTTGAATGAGCTATCGGACCGAAACGTTGGGGTCCGTCTCTATGGGCCGAGCCGGTTCCAATGCACCTAGTCTTGTGTCTCTGAGACTTTTCTAAATGTCGCCATTTTCGTAATGGTCAAAATGAATTGAAATCATTGCAAATGTACGAGGCTATTTCTCGGTCCGAGAACCTTCTAGAGCCACCTAACTCACCACGCACTATCGACCCGAGGTCTAGAACAGGTTTCTAAAGTTTCGGAACTCTAGGTCTGACGGTTCTTTTTAGCTCGAACAAAGCTAACTATTGGAGGCACTGTCTGTCTCTACAAACCCCAATACGTCCCTCCTTCCAAGTTGTGTGTCTGTGTGATTTAGTTTTCCTTTGAAATTTTATGGGAAAATGACTGATTTACAGTTCATGGGGTTGCCTAATCACACATATGAAGTTTTGGACAGATCTGACTTTTTAACCCCTCGAAACAGCCCCTGAGACACCAATTAAGGCACTTCCGGTTGTCACAGGAAGCTATAAGTCAACACATATCCTCACTGGGCTATGCTTTTACAGAATCCTGAGTTTTAAGTCCTTACGTTAAGAATTGACTGATTTACACAGGGTTGAATGCACTATGTCTATCAAACTGCAGGCAGGTAATGGAAAAACACTTTTAGGGTGATTTTAACCACTTCCGGTTGGTCCAGGAAGCTTAGAATCAACACAGGTAGACCTCATACTGGCCTGATGGACTGTTACCAAAGACAGGTTCATACGGCATTCATAACCCATATAGACTTCAGGTTGAATTTAGGGGTAAAGGCAATGTATTCCTATGGGGAGAGAAATCAATGCAAACTTTTTGAAGTAAACACCATCTTTTAACTATTAAGGGTTAATGCCACACTGTCAACGTTAGGCTTGCACGGATCGGAAGGACCTTAGGAACATACCTGAGGTCGAATTGTGCTTCTCACCCTAACGGTTCTCTCACTGTCACCCAAAAGCAAATGACGTTGTGGGGCAGGCTTCATTTTGGGCCTACTTTTCTAATGGTCGCTGCGCTCAGACCGAGCGAGCTACGGTCAAGCGGGATATCTCGTTGAACTCGGCACGGCCTAGACATTATGTTTATGCCATTGCCTGCTCTCTGTGTCTTTAAGAACCACACTTTTTCACTCCATCCTTGCTGTGTGTGCGTGTGAGAGCTTTTCTTTGACATCTGCTGGGAGAAATGACTGATTTACAGTTCATGAGGGTTACCTAGTCACACATATGAAGTTTTGAAAAGATCTGACCTTTTAACCCATGGAAACTGCCACTGTGACACCATTAAAGGCACTTCCGGTTGGCACAGGAAGCTATAAATAAACTCATATCATGATTGGGGTATGCCTTTACAGAATCCCGAGTTTTAAGTCTTTACGTTAAGAACTGAGTTATTTACGGAGGGTTTAGTGAGTGTGTGTTATTTCAGAAAATCATAGAAAATCACAGAAATCTCGCAGAGCTCCGCAGCACACTTTAAAAGATTCGTAAGAACAACCTGCAACTGGATCTGTAACCGTTGAAAAAAAAAACACCTATCCGTGAACATCACCAAGGTGTCGTTGTACGATTTCTCTTAAATGACGATAGATAAATGGCTGGTTCTTTTTTATTGACACCGGAGGCTCCTTGACTTTGACGTGAAGTGGAAAAATAATTTCTCTATTTTCATTTTGGACCTTTAATCCCAGATAAATGGCCATAACTCAAAAACCGTTGAGGCCTAGACGCCATCTTGTTCGGGGCCAACTGCCCATTATGCCGCCCCTACGCTCACCGAGTTTCGGCTTCTAAATATTTTCAGTTTTCGAGATAAGGCCCCGTCGTGAATCGTGATGTTTTGTAGCAATAGCCATATGATTGCTTATGCCCTCTTGTGGGAATTTCCGGGACATGGGAAAAATGACATAAATCTTATTATTTTTGTAAAACGGAAACCGAATGTCCGACAACGTTCATTTGATGACTTCCTGGTAGGTCCGGCCCTGCCGCTCGGCCCGACGCCGTCCGCGAATTTTACAAACGATTTCGGACGTCTAGTAAGGGACCGTACATTTGCAATATGGACTTTCTCACTAACCATACAGGTACTGCCGAATTCTTCCCTTATGTATGTAAAGCCTTGGGCCTTAACTGAACTCCCTTACCTTATATGGCAAACCTTCCCCCACTCTTCCTCTGTTTGACGGGATAGCAGCAGACTTGGGAGTAAGCTGTTACAGGTAGATGTTATCACAACCTGAGAGACTGTTAACTCTTGGTCAAACATTCAATCAAATGTATTTATAAAGCCCTTTTTACATCAGCAGATGTCACAAAGTGCTTATACAGAAAACCCAGCCTAAAACCCCATAGCAAGCAAGCAATGCAGATGTAGAAGTGGCGACCTAGGAAGGAGCGTATAGTGGAACAAGGCTTTGAGGGTTGGCCCGTCCTTTACTAACTGTGCCGGTTGAGATTATAAGAGTATATGTCCATTAAGGCTAGAACGTTCTTCAAGATGTTGAAACATGTATAGATGACCAGCAGGGTCAAGTAATAATCACAGTGGTTATAGAGGGTGCAACAGGTCAACACCTCAGGAGTAAATGTCAGTTGGCTTTTCATAGCTGTGCATTCAGAGGTTGGGAGAGAGAGGTTGGGAGAGAGAGGTTGAGAGAGAGAGAGGTTGAGAAAGAGAGGTTGAGAGACAGAGAGGTTGAGAGAGAGAGAGAGGTTGAGAGAGAGAGGTTGAGAGAGAGAGAGAGAGAGAGAGAGAGAGAGAGAGGTTGAGAGAGAGAGAGGTTGAGAGAGAGAGAGGTTGAGAGAGAGAGAGAGAGGAGAGAGAGAGAGGTTGAGAGAGAGAGAGGTTGAGAGAGAGAGAGAGAGAGAGAGAGAGAGAGAGAGAGAGAGAGGTTGACAGAGAGGTTGAGAGAGAGGTTGAGAGAGAGTTGAGAGAGAGGTTGAGAGAGAGAGAGGTTGAGAGAGGTTGAGAGAGAGGTTGAGAGAGAGAGAGAGAGAGAGAGAGAGAGAGAGAGAGAGAGAGAGAGAGAGAGAGAGAGAGAGAGAGAGAGAGAGAGAGAGAGAGAGAGAGAGAGAGAGAGAGAGAGAGAGAGAGAGAGAGAGAGAGAGTTGGGGGACACTGTGGCCCCATCTGACGATTCCCCCGGATAGGGCCAACCATGAAGGATATCCTAGTGTTATCACTAACTGACAGGCTGTGATTTTCGGTAGATCTGCTCACCACCACCACTAGCTCGCAGGCATACACACAGGTATTTCCGCTACACTGCCTTCCATCTATCCTGTGACAGGTCCGCTCTCCCCAGCTCTCCTATGATTACATTGTTCTGGGGGCGTCATGTCGAGTCACACAGTGCTGGGGGACATAATCAACACTGTCATGACTACCCTACTCCAAGCTGATCATTCGCCATCGCTACAACAACCAATCAATACCTCATCTGCAATCCTCCTCTCACTCCCTCTCTCTTTCTCTCTCTGTTGTCTCATCCCCACTCCTTGGAATACTGCCAGAATGCCGCCAGAATTCTCGTCTCCCATGGTTTCGGAACGTTTTCTCCGTCACTTGTCTCTTCCCTCCTCCCAGGAGGCAGGTGGATTAGGAGTGGCTCTGGATAAGGATGCAGATTTATGGCACATAAATCAGGAGTAATATTCTAACAGAATCTGTGTATTCCGGAGGTAATTAAACATCACAGTGATCAACATAATCTGTGCCTGGTGGTTAATAAGATGAAGAGGGGGAGAGGGGCTGTAAAAACCCTGATGGATGGGATAGATGGGATAGATGGGTCTGGGGTCTGGGGCGGATCAGGGAGTAACTTCTTCTCTGTTTGACATGCACATACATGTAAAGACTCAAACACACACAGTATATACGCACGTACTGTAGGTACACACTTAGTCCTTGCCTGGATGATGAGAGTGTAGAGGAGGAGAGGTCCGCAGAGACTGTGACAGTGCAGAGGGTGTCTTTATAGTTCCACTTCTAGGTGGTTATGGGTTAGCAGTGTAGAATCTTAACTTGAGATGTGCATACATAGTTTGATGACGGTGTGAATCATGCGTTGACTGCAAAACTTCTGGCTCCAGTGTTCCTCAGTCCTGGTCATGGTCATGGAAATTAGCTAGGTATGCAGGGTTTTGTAGTAGCTCAAGATTTAAGTGTTCTTTTGGTGTTCTTCATATGGAAAAAAGGCTTATACTTAGAACTTAAAAGGGTTCTCCTACAGGTCCAGCTGAAGAACCCTGGTTCTAGATACAGCACCTTTTCCTGAAAAATTAAGGGGGGAAAAAAAACAGAAATAAGGTAGATATGCTTCACAAGGGGCGGCAGGGTAGCGTAGTGGTTAGAGCATTGGACTAGTAACCGCAAGGTTGCAAGTTCAAATCCCCGAGCTGACAAGGTACAAAATCTGTTGTTCTGCCCTTGAACAGGCAGTTAACCCATTTAACCCAGTTAACCCACTAGGCCATCATTGAAAATAAGAATTTGTTCTTAACTGACTTGCCTAGTTAAATAAAATAAAACAAGAGTGTATTCCACAATGCACAGCCATGCTACCGTATAGGACTTTTGCCTACATATAGATAAAACAGACTTGATATAAGATTCTGAGGAGACTACCTTCAAGGACACATCAAACACTCTGCCATAATTTACAGTCATGAATCAATAATCCCCCGATGGGATAAAAGAGAGAAAAACTGAGGCTTAATATTTGGGTCATTTCTACGTGAGGAAGCCCCAATCTTCATTACTCACCGTGAAATGCATCAACGTGCAGGAAGAGAGTTTTCATCTCCCAATTTATGGGGGCTTTTTATTCACCCCTAAGCTATAACTTATCAAAGGGTTGACAGAAAACAATGTTCTCCATGCCAGCATCTAGTACTTGCAGGCGGGATCCTGGATGTCTGTGCCTGGAATACAGAACAGAGTAAGACCATCTTTATGGTGCAAACCCACCCCCCACCATTCCCTACTCTCATATTGGAGAAGAATAGTTTGTCTGTGGGGAGTTGGCCTATGCTGGGATCTAAGGGCCTATGCTGGGATCTAAGGGCCTATGCTGGGATCTAAGGGCCTATGCTGGGATCTAAGGGCCTATGCTCTGATCTAAGGGCCTATGCTCTGATCTAAGGGCCTATGCTCTGATCTAAGGGCCTATGCTCTGATCTAAGGGCCTATGCTCTGATCTAAGGGCCTATGCTCTGATCTAAGGGCCAATGCTCTGATCTAAGGGCCTATGCTCTGATCTAAGGGCCTATGCTCTGATCTAAGGGCCTATGCTCTGATCTAAGGGCCTATGCTCTGATCTAAGGGCCTATGCTCTGATCTAAGGGCCTATGTTCTGATCTAAGGGCCTATGCTCTGATCTAAGGGCCTATGCTCTGATCTAAGGGCCTATGCTGTGATCTAAGGGCCTATGCTGGGATCTAAGGGCCTATGCTGGGATCTAAGGGCCTATGCTGGGATCTAAGGGCCTATGCTGGGATCTAAGGGCCTATGCTCTGATCTAAGGGCCTATGCTCTGATCTAAGGGCCTATGCTCTGATCTAAGGGCCTATGTTCTGACCTAAGGGCCTATGTTCTGATCTAAGGGCCTATGCTCTGATCTAAGGGCCTATGCTCTGATCTAAGGGCCTATGCTTTGATCTACGGGCCTATGCTCTAATCTAAGGGCCTATGTTCTGATCTAGGGGCCTATGCTCTGATCTAAGGGCCTATGCTCTGATCTAAGGGCCTATGCTTTGATCTACGGGCCTATGCTCTAATCTAAGGGCCTATGTTCTGATCTAAGGGCCTATGCTCTGATCTAAGGGCCTATGCTCTGATCTAAGGGCCTATGCTCTGATCTAAGGGCCTATGCTCTGATCTAAGGGCCTATGCTCTGATCTAAGGGCCTATGCTCTGATCTATGGGCCTATGCTCTGATCTAAGGGCCTATGCTCTGATCTAAGGGCCAATGCTCTGATCTAAGGGCCAATGCTCTGATCTAAGGGCCTATGCTCTGATCTAAGGGCCTATGTTCTGACCTAAGGGCCTATGTTCTGATCTAAGGGCCTATGCTCTGATCTAAGGGCCTATGCTCTGATCTAAGGGCCTATGCTCTGATCTAAGGGCCTATGCTCTGATCTAAGGGCCTATGTTCTGATCTAAGGGCCTATGCTCTGATCTAAGGGCCTATGCTCTGATCTAAGGGCCTATGCTCTGATCTAAGGGCCTATGCTCTGATCTAAGGGCCTATGTTCTGATCTAAGGGCCTATGCTCTGATCTAAGGGCCTATGCTCTGATCTAAGGGCCTATGTTCTGATCTAAGGGCCTATGCTCTGATCTAGGGGCCTATGCTCTGATCTAAGGGCCTATGCTCTGATCTAAGGGCCTATGCTTTGATCTACGGGCCTATGCTCTAATCTAAGGGCCTATGTTCTGATCTAAGGGCCTATGCTTTGATCTACGGGCCTATGCTCTAATCTAAGGGCCTATGTTCTGATCTAAGGGCCTATGTTCTGATCTAAGGGCCTATGCTTTGATCTAAGGGCCTATGCTCTAATCTAAGGGCCTATGCTTTGATCTACGGGCCTATGCTTCTAGTAATCCCACATTCACTTACTAGTGGAACCAATTGGCAATTCTTTCTATTTTTTTTTCTTTATTTAACTAGGCAAGTCAGTTAAGAACAAATTCTTATTTTCAATGACGGCCTACTCCGGCCAAACCCTAAACTCCCAATCACAGCCAGTTGTGATACAGCCCAGGATCAAGCCAGGGTCTGTAGTGATGCCTCTAGCACTGAGATGCAGTGTCTTAGACCGCTGCACCATTCAGGAGACATCTCATCTGGTTGATGGACATAGTTGTGACTGACTTCTGATTTCTCCAGCCACATTTCAAACTCCTTACAATAAAATCCATTTGCAGCAGCAATACCAATAATCTGTGTAATACCTGCACTTCAATACCCAATCTAACTCTATAAACACATTCGATGATATTGCCAGGCAGCCATAATATATTGTCTGTCAAACTATTCCATTTGGAGGCCAAACACTAGATGTTTCTCAGAATGCATACTACCGTGCTCCACATTCTTTTGCTCAGAGTGCGTTCTCAGAGGACGTTCTCTTGAGTACGTTCTTGTGAGGACGAGACCGTGGAGAACGCATAAAACATAACATTTTAGAACCACTCACCCTCCCCCTACTGTATTACCTCACACTGCACCTCCCATTCACTGAACCTTCTTCCGGCCAGGACAATGGCAATAGAGACGAAACAAGATATACACAAATCAAAAGTTTTACTTCATAACTATCAGCTAGCTACATGTGAATCATGATAATCTATCTAACCAGATAGTTTAACAGGCAAAGGTGACCTAAAACTAATCTTATGCAAGGTAGATGTCAATTATTCGTGGGTAGCTAGCTAGCTAACAATTAGTTTTGGCTATCTGGCTAGCAAACACTAGCCAGTTAGCCAGTTAGCCCTATTGATTTACAATGGGATTGAAATCTAAGCACATAATGGGTATTGTAGGCAGGTAAACATGCCAGAATTACACAGTGTGTATTCATTAACGTATCAATCTTGTAGTCAGGCAACATTTAATTCCAAAGTCAGAGTTGACTTTCTCTCACTTCAGCTCAAATAGTGTCCGCCATTGATTTCAATAAATGTTACGTCATTTTTTACATGGCTGCGTCATATTTCTTGCTTTCCATTGAAGTTTACATCAACGCATGCTTCAAAATATGTACAACCGGAGAACGCATTCGAGAAGTGCCCTCCGTTTTGCATGCTTTGATCTGAACTCATACTCTCCCATGCTTGTATTTGTGTGCTCGGGACACGGCAGCAAGCATTTTGAGAAACAGACACTGATTCAGCTCTGCAGACCTGTTGATTGTAGTGATACCCCACTCCCTCACACACACACGCACGCACGCACGCACACGCGCATGCACGCACGCACGCACGCACGCACGCACGCACGCACGCACACACACACACACACACACACACACACACACACACACACACACGCACGCACGCACATACTTCAGACCAACAGATATTCCAAAATGGATTCTACATGACCTGTTTCCATGGCAACCGTCCAGTAATAATGCTCTGTTGTTTCTACTGCCAATCTAGGGGCTAATTTGTAATAAAATGAGAGCCTTGGAAGATTAAGAAAGACAGCTTGGTAGGATTTACATAATGAATGGCTATGCCATGCTAGATCAGTCACCGGCGAGTCACTGCTGATTGCTTTTTGATTGAGTTTCTTGCCATTCAGTGTTTAGTTGCCATAGTGTTCCCAGCCCATTGTCCATTGAGCACCACACACAAGTGTATATACCAACGCAACCTCCTAAGGAAATTGAGACAATTGCCATTACTACAGGCAACAGAGATTATAGACCATGTTGATACATTGACACACATCCTTGGTGTGGATTAACACTGTAAGTAGTCTACTTGTATTATATTTTCTGAAGGATACTTAGTCACATGGTCTAGACAACAATACATAGCACAGGGACAGTCTGTGGCTAATACTGATAATCTGATCTGCCCGCAAGCCAAAACTGTCCCGCAAGTGAATATTTTTGTAATTGTTTTTGTCAGAAAAGACTTGCGGAATTCAGCTAAAAAACGTGTTTATTTAGGAAACACGTTCCCAAGTATTCCCACAAATAAAAAGAGACGTGATCGTGTCTCAGTGTAATCAAGGTATGACAGAGCGCTATTTTCAAATGCAATCTCTTTTTTGGCCTTAATTGTGGTCAATTTGCAGTGTACAAATTATTATAATTATGTTCTGCTCCCCCCAACCATTCACGCCGACAAAAATTGTCCCACAAGGCTGAATCTAGTTTCCTACCCCTGCCCTACGATACACTTCCAACCCAACCTGAACTTCACACTGTGTCAGAACCATTCATTTGGCTTCTCCACTCTCACAGTTATCTTCCTTCTGAGTGTGAACTGCCCTCTGACAAATATCAGGATGGTGTGTGTGTGCTGGGGTGGGGGACTCGAGTTTAATCACATCCTGACAGATGTCCCCCAGGGAGGTACTCTGTCAGAGTGACCTTCCCACAGGGTACCACCCCAAACACACATCTTGGTGTGTGTGCGTGTGTTAGTGTGTGTATATTTTACCTTTATTTAACTAGGCAAGTCAGTTGAGAACAAATTCTTATTTTCAATGACGGCCTAGGAACAGTGGGTTAACTGCCTTGTTCAGGGGCAGGGGACGACAGATTTGTACCTTGTCGACTCAGGGATTCGTTCATGCAACCTTTCGGTACCTAGTCTAAAGCTCTAACCACTAGGCTAACATGTCGTGTGTGGGTGTGTTAATGTGTGTGTGTGTGTGTGCGTACGTGTATGTGTGTGCCTGTGTGTGTGTTGAATGGTCTTTATCGGTTTGACACAAAGGTGAACCTTGAGGCTCTTTCTAAACCACTTTGCCACTCCTTTTACACCGGGGAAATGTGTAGCTTTCCTCGTACAAATGTAAATGGTCTATTTCTTCTTTTAGAGAAAAAAAAGCCTTATGAATAAACCAAACTTGTGTGTGCTTCACGTTTCAGAGCACCCACAACACCACACAGTCAGCACAATAGAGAGAAGGAAGGGAAGCACACAGGGAGGGAGGGAGAGAGAGAGAGAGGAGGAGGGAAGGAGAAAGAGATGGAGAAAGAGGGAGTGTTGAACAGAAAGAGGGTAGAAGGGATGGAAGGAAGGGAGGGAGGGAGGGAGGGAGGGAGGGAGGGAGGGAGGGAGGGAGGGAGGGAGGGAGGGGAGGGAGAGTTAGAGGAAATGACAGATCGCTGTAGAAGGGACTCATCTGAGCCAATGATGAACACCCCCCTAATGAACCATGCCCTATTAACTTCATTGGCTGGGAGAACCATCACTCTCTGGGATGTGGGGTTGTAATTGTGCTGATGGATTAATGTAGGTTTGAATATTGTGTGACCAGAGAAGGAATGGGCATCGGGCAGTTCTGGCAGATGCCAGGTAAACTAGGTAAACTGTTGACGTTACAATGTTTTCGTAATAACGTCATCTATTAACCTTTAATAACAAAACAAAAATGACATACATTTTCATATTCCATCTATCGTCATGGCCACGATTGTGGCTGACTGAAACCATTGTTCCAAAGTCCCTATATTTCATGTTTAATGTTCTGAGGCTGGTTCTCCATATTGAAGGGACCCAGGAATGTTGTGTGGCCTAAGATTTACCAGGGGCGTGAGGGGTCGTAAAAACCCCACATCTTCAGACCCCTAGATCTCTCCTCCTCTGTTGGGGTTGAGAGATAATCTGTAGGGTTGTGGTCTCCTGTAACCTGACCTGATCAGGACAGTCATGACACTACCCACGAGCTATGATTAGCTGCAATAATGAGTGGGCTGGATAAGCTGAGAGATGGCTTTTAGTCTGCCGTGTAGGATGCTTCTGTCTATTTGAGCTGGTCAGTATGTGTAGGTAATCCTGTCTAACACTGCTTTAAAAAATATATATTGCGTAGTAGAACTGCATGTGTTGCTCTCCACTTTCTGGAGGATCGAGTTTTGAAATTACTGGAATTAGAGTATGACAGCTAAGATATTAAGTAAGGGCAATTTTTTTAAAACCTTTATTTAACAAGGCAAGTCCGTTCTTACACAAATGTTTATTTACAGTGATGCCCTACCCTGGGCAACCATGGTATCCATGACAGGGAGAAGCATCCATTCCATGTATATGGGTAAGATAGTCTAGCTAGCTACAATATCAGATGTTACAGGTTTATAATTTTCACAGAAAGTCATTTTCATTTCAAGTGTACTGTTAACGTTTTAAACTCACTGACAACAGAGGTCATTTACAATTGTAATGTATTAAGTGTAAGAAAGTATTTTCTTTCCCCCCGTTCCAAATCATGTTAATACTTGTTTGATGAAAATGCTCATGTCATTTTCCATTAGGTTGAGACTTGGTCTCAAAAGGGAGGAAATGTCATGGAAAATAACAAAATTACACATCCTATGCTGTTTATACTTAGAGAATTGTCCATTGTTATATGCTAGTTTTTTTTGCTGATGCAGGCTTGTCTTATGTGAATTAGTCATAATTTGGGCGTACAGATAAGACAACCTCAGTATGTGACATCCCGTTTCTACTACCTGCAGGAACTCCTCTGTGTGGAAACTTGCAGGAAGGACCAGACTATGGTGGCAACATCAGCTATCTTAATCTGCACAGACAAGCTCAACACCTTTTATGCACTATGTCCCCCACCCCTGTTTGCAAACATCTGCTAACTGCCACAAAGACAAAGAGGTTGGACTTTTCTATAAAAGCTGGACTTTCATCTCTGACCATTCTTAGTGATGGTTGATTGCTTCATTTTTGTAATCTTATAATAAAATTATTGCTTGAAAGAATCTGCAGCCTCTCTTCCTATAGAAGAACAGGCACAGGAACAGCCACAGGAACCGGTTTCTGTGTGTGTGTGTTTGTACACTGCTCCAAAAAATAAAGGGAACACAATGTAACTCCAAGTCAATCACACTTCTGTGAAATCAAACTGTCCACTTAGGAAGCAACACTGATTGACAATAAATTTCACATGCTGTTGTGCAAATGGAATAGACAACAGGTGGAAATTATAGGCAATTAGCAAGACACCCCCAATAAAGGAGTGGTTCTGCAGGTGGTGACCACAGACCACTTCTCAGTTCCTATGCTTCCTAGCTGATGTTTTGGTCACTTTTGAATGCTGGCGGTGCTTTCACTCTAGTGGTAGCATGAGACGGAGTCTACAACCCACACAAGTGGCTCAGGTAGTGCAGCTCATCCAGGATGGCAGATCAATGTGAGCTGTGGAAAGAAGGTTTGCTGTGTCTGTCACCGTAGTGTCCAGAGCATGGAGGCACTACCAGGAGACAGGCCAGTACATCAGGAGACGTGGAGGAGGCCGTAGGAGGGCAACAACCCAGCAGCAGGACCGCTACCTCTGCCTTTGTGCAAGGAGGAGCAGGAGGAGCACTGCCAGAGCCCTGCAAAATTACCTCCAGCAGGCCAAAAATGTGCATATGTCTGCTCAAACAGTCAGAAACAGAATCCATGAGGGTGGTATGAGGGCCTGACGTCCACAGGTGGGGGTTGTGCTTACAGCCCAACACCGTGCAGGACGTTTGGCAAATTCGCCACTGGCGCCCTGTGCTCTTCACAGATGAAAGCAGGTTCACACTGAGCACATGTGACAAACGTGACAGAGTCTGGAGACGCCGTTCTGCTGCCTGCAACATCCTCCAGCATGACCGGTTTGGCGGTGGGTCAGTCATGGTGTGGGGTGGCATTTCGTTGGGGGGCCGCACAGCCCTCCATGTGCTCGCTAGAGGTAGCCTGACTGCCATTAGGTACCGAGATAAGATCCTCAGTCCCCTTGTGAGATCATATGCTGGTGTGGTTGGCCCTGGGTTCCTCCTATTGCAAGACAATGCTAGACCTCATGTGGCTGGAGTGTGTCAGCAGTTCCTGCAAGAGGAAGGCATTGATGCTATGGACTGGCCCGCCCGTTCCCCAGACCTGAATCCAATTGAGCACATCTGGGACATCATGTCTCGCTCCATCCACCAACGCCATGTTGCACCACAGACTGTCCAGGAGTTGGCGGATGCTTTAGTCCAGGTCTGGGAGGAGATCCCTCAGGACACCTCATCAGGTGCATGCCCAGGCGTTGTTGAGAGGTCATAAAGGCACGTGGAGGCCACACACACTGCTGAGCCTCATTTTGACTTGTTTTAAGGACATTACATCAAAGTTGGATCAGCCTGTAGTGTGGTTTTCCACTTTAATTTTGAATGTGACTCCAAATCCAGACCTCCATGGGTTGACAAATTTGATTTCCATTGATCATTTTTGTGTGATTTTGTTGTCAGCACATTCAACTATGTAAAGAGAAAAGTATTTAATAAGAATATTTAATTCATTCAGATCTAGGATGTGTTATTTTAGTGTTCCCTTTATTTTTTTGAGCAGTGTATATGCGTGTATGTGTGTGTGGAGTTTCTCTGTGTCTCTTCCATTCAGAATAAATGACAAGGGTCAGAGAGAAGGAGGGGACGCAGGTAGAAAGATGGTGGTTTAGTTAGACAACTGGGAACTGGCGGTCTCAGGCCCTGGCTGGTGAGAATGGACAAGAATATGTAGGCTTAAATGTTTGTTTGGTATTTTTCATTCTATTCATGTACAGATACAGGTTAATCAAAGGTCACAGTGTACAGAAAAAAATGCACATACATGCACAATGTGACGTGTACACACACACAGACACATGCACACATGCACACACGCACACATACATGCACGCACGCACACCTTGTGTATTCACAGAAACAGTTTTACCGACCAATGCATACACATTCAATGAATGAGAAAGTAAGCATCTCACTGTTAGTCTACACCTTTTGTTTACAAAACATGTGACACAGAAAATTCGATTTGATATGAGTGTGTTGGTCACAAACTTTTATCTGTCATGGTTTGACTAATGGGCTGACAGAGCGACATTATTCCAGAGGCTCTTATTTTTGTGTGTGTGTATGCGTGTGTGTTTGTGCATGTGCGTGTGTGTTTGTGCATGTGCGTGTGTGTTTGTGCATGTGCGTGTGTGTTTGTGCATGTGCGTGTGTGTTTGTGCATGTGCGTGTGTGTGTGGCACGTGCGAACCATGTCATGTGTCACAATATAGAATTCTTTAAGAGATGACTACAACTATCTTGACATTATGATTGGATGGAAGTGCTCTGGTAGATTTGCAGACTAAATGAGACCCACCTCTATTCTGTCTTATGCAGCAACATTTGAAATGGTGTTTTCTATATTGGATAAAAGAAGAGATTCAAATTTAGAAAATGGTATATTATACACTACAGTTGAGGAACAATGGGAAAGTAATTCTGCTTTGAAAGTTGATATATACACTTTTGAGAAAATGGCCTTTGAATGTTGTGATACCTACTGGAAAGCTCTTCATTGTCGACACCCATTCAGAATTGTTCACACCCTCTTAAGCTTTAGACCCACCCATCTCTTTATGGGTTGATCCGGACGTTCTGTCCTAACAACAGCAGTCAAGCATCCAAGCTAACTGGCTAACGTTGGCTAGCTTGTTAGCTACTTCCAGACACAAATGAGAGAACAGCTCACTGACCATTTTACTCGCCCTAGCAGAGGTGGTTAGGCTGTTTTAATGTTACCCAGATCGTTGGTGACTGCAACTGCGCTGCTGGCAACATTTTACGCGTTTTTGTCAACGTTTACTGACACCGGCTATATTCAATGGGTGTTGAGCGTTCCTAAATTCGTCCGTTTTTCTCAGATGACAGTGCTCTGAAATCGGAGTAATAACCAGAGCGAATTTGCCAGCTACGTCGATCAACAGTTGTCTCAGTGACATTCTACTGAAATGGTTACTTGCATAGTGGAGCCTTTTGTTAAGACATTTAGCTAGCTAGCTAAATAATGAACCATAATCTCATGACGTTTCTACCCTGCATGAATTTGCAGGTAGCTAACTAACCAGGTTCAATGCTAGCTAGCTAACATTAGGCTATAACTAGCAAAGCAAATGGCTCCGAGATATGAATAATATGACTACACAGATTATACGTGTATCGTTAGCTAGCTAGTTAACTTCTTGACGCTACCCATCCCTGTCGCGGGATCATTTTCGTCAGCAACTGCTGAAATAGCATAGCGCAACAGTCAAATAATATTACCAAAAAAAAGGAGGAACAATGGCGGCTTTACTCTGTAGCGCAAAAACTCACTCTGAGATACCCCACCTATCCACTTATGCAATCTGATCTTTCACGCTTATTTTTCAAAATAAAAGCCTGAAACTATGTCTAAAGGCTGTTGACACCTTAGGGAAGCCAGAGAAAAAGGAATCTGGTTGATATCCCTTTAAAGTGTTTAGAGTGTGTTCTATCCTAGTCTGTCAATTATATGCATATTCTAGCATCTGGTCCTGAGAAATAGGCTGTTTACTTTGGGAACGTTATTTTTCCAAACATAAAAATAGTGCCCTCTAGCTTCAAGAGGTTAACATAGTACAATTAATTCTCAGAAGGGGTAAGGAACATATGTATTAAAGATCAATACACGCTTCATCACCACACACAAGGCAATCCCTTCGTTTGGTGTTAATTTGCGAGATCACTGTTGTGAGATCACAGCTCTTTCAGTTTTCACTACAATCGTCAAGTTAACCTCACCCTGGGGTATGAATGTACAGCAATGGTCACATACCAATTGGCACACTCTGCAGGAGATTTGATGCTCCTACTAGAGCGAACTTACCTTCCGGTGAGGTGACCTCCTGTATACTTGGATCTATGTGTCACGCCTGCTCCTGCTCCCCCTCACTGGCACTCGAGGGCGCCAGGCAGCCCATCATTATACACACCTGTCACCATTGTTGCACGCATCAGCACTTCATGGGACTCACATGGACTCTATTGCTTTATAGATTGCCTCCCCTATATCTGTCCTTACACTATGGCTATTCTTTCAAGCGTTGTACCTTCTTTAACAAACCCTTAACTGAAAGTTTGTAAAAGTGTCTGAAATGACAACACTGTCTCTGCTAGAATCTGCAACTAACAACCGTATGCAAACATTCTGTCTCAAATACATTCCCTGAATGTACTTAGCCTCCGGTTACAAATACATTTGCACATAAATCATTCCATCTAACCCACAACACGTTAGGCATTACTGTAAGTCCCCTTATGTAGTTAGAAACACACTTAAACATGCTCAAGTCAATTGTACTGTATTATCCAGAAAGCCATATGTATTGATATACTTTAACATTAGAATTCTGATAACATAGTAAAACAAAACCCCTACTATCAATGTTATACAAACTAAATTTAGAATGACAGTCTTCATTCAAATTCAAGAGCCTCAACTTTGCACACAGACACGGTTAGAATGTGCAGTACTTCCAAACACAGACCATTTTACTCACTCTAGCAAAGCTGGTTAGGCTTTTTTTCATGTTATCCAAAGTTTTGGTTACTAATTATGCTGCTGGCAACAATTTAGTTATGTTATTTTCCCCCAATGTTTACTGACACCGGCCTTAAATATAGCCAGCAGCACACCACCCTGCATACCACTGCTGGCTTGCTTCTGAAGCTAAGCAGGGTTGGTCGTGGTCATTTCCTGGATGGGAGACCAGATGCTGCTCGAAGTGGTGTTGGTGGGCCAGTAGGAGGTACTCTCTACTCTGGTCTAAAAAAATATCCCAATATCCCAGGGCAGTGATTGGAGGCACTGCCCTGTGTAGGGTGCTGTCTTTCAGATGGGATGTTAAATGGGTGACCTGACTCTCTGAGGTCATTAAAAGCAGAAATGCTGAAGTGGTTCAAGAAGTGCCACACGAGTGTTATATTCAGCCCTTGGCTGAAGATGAACATTCAGAGAAATATGTGTTCTATGATTTTGAGACAAATCAGCAATCGGGGGATCATTTGCCTATTTTTGTATCTACCATGACATTCAAGGGGGAAAAGTGGTCTGCAGAAGGATCCAATTGTGCACTACTCTTTCTAAAACATTTTAGAAAACCACAGTACCGAAACTTTACGTTTATAGCGCACAATGCAAGAGCGTACGACTCTTACCTTCTTCTGAACCCCTTGATACAGCAAGGCGTGGCCCCCAGTGTCATAGCTCAAGGTAGTAAAATCTTGTGTTTTGTAGATCCAGCCTTCAACCAGAGATACATTGACAGTTTAAGCTTCTTACCCATGAGATTGGCTCAAATGCCAGAGGCCTTGGGTTTTGAAAACTCTGTGAAAGGCTGGTTCCCCCACTTCTTCACATCTGAGGAGAATCTACATTATATTGGATCATAACACTCTAGCTCAGCAGATGTACCCGGGAAGGAAATCCTACTTCATGGAGAGCTACGAGGACGCTACCCAAGCGCCATTTTCTTATTTAATCGTGGATTTAAAAGCAAATACTCCAGAACACCTGAGGCTACGAACCGGTCTGTTCCCGTGGGAGTGGCCGGCTGCGTACATTCCTAAAAAAAAAGTAGCCTCTATCTCTCTGCGTTTAAAAAGAAACTTGCCCCTCTTGAGAAGCCTAGTTGGGGCTACATCTAATGAACGGAAGGCCATCTTGGGTCACTGTTCTTCAGATCTCATATTATCCCTATGTGAGATTGCTTTGAATCTTCTCAAAGGACGCATTCCACTCACCCTGACACAATTGAAAAAATTAAAGAGACAAAAGACCTCGATCAAGCTCTTTGCCAATAAAAGGGTCAGTCTTCAAAAGAAATGACATAGCATACAACAGTCTGGCGGTTTTATTCTACCTTTACTAAGTATAGCCACATAGGGTGATGGCCAATAAAATGTATCTGGTGCCACAACAAGAGTTGGATAGACTTAAAAAAACAAGTGCAGGGGCCCCCGAAAATATCAGACAAACAGCGGAAAATGATTTGGATACGGCCATGAAGGATATTTTGAATCAAAAAGGATTGAACCCCTATGATAAGGTCCAAAAATACACAAACCTCTTGCAAAGGTATTTGTCCTTGGTGAAACAAGGGGAGAGAGAGACAGGCCATTTAACTATTTCCCTACAGGACCCTTTAAAAGATGACGAGCCTCGCGAGAGCCACGCCCCTGTAATGCCTGTACCTGTGAGCTTACCGTCTGAAGATCAAATGCCTGTTGAAGATAAAGTTATGCATGACTTGTTAACTAACCCATGTTCCGGCACGTAACAGGAAAAATGTTAGCTACATTATGAACAAGCTAAAAGACTCAAATGGGGCAGCTACTTGGAACGACAAAGGAGAGTTTATCCTTCAGGGTGCGGTTGTCAAGGGTTCACATATACTTGACTTGCTTAAAAGTACCACATCTGCCCACAAGGTTGCTGATGACCGAAGACCTCCAGGGTGGCTTCAGTTTCTTAAGGCCCTGGCCATCCTCAACATACCCCTCTCGGGTGTACCCAACTATAAGATTCGGCAACAGATTCACTCTTTAAAACACAAACCTTCACCGAGATACAGCACCCCTAAAGATGCCCCAAAACCCTTGCATCCTTATGAAATGAATGACGATAACCCATTTACCCCACTGAACGCCTCTGGACCTTTCCCTAATCCCTATCTCTCTGTGTGGGTAGCCTTTTGAATGACTTTTGAATGACTATGATTAAATTCAATACATTTTATTTGAAAAAAATAAGCAATTTAACATTTGTGGCATTCTTGAAACATTTGGCGTGAGCATACGCCTTGATTACACGATCTTAAAGGATACACATTTGAACACTTTTGATATTTTCTAACAAAACAAGCTACAACTTTATCATTACTTCTTAAATCATCCTTATAAAGAGACATAACATCTTCAAAAGAAACTCCCCGGGCTCTTTGGCATAGGTAGAATACACAGTGTTGACCGCATGTCGTTGAAAGGGTATCTTGCACCTGTTTGATGTTGTAGTATATCTTTGAGCCGTTTTTGGTCAGAAATTCTTTAATAGATTTTGGGAAATGTGAAAACCCGGGGGGAAAGCCATAGGAATCAAAAAAAGTTGAGATTTTTCTTCCTCCTTCCTATTCTAATGTCACAGCTAGCCAATGTTCACCCGGCATGTTTTTAGGATGGGTATTGACAATAAACATTGCAGGCCGCACCTTCCATTTCTCCCTAGGTAATTCATCACAAGCCAACACTCCGCAAAATTGTTCTCCAATCAGTCGGCTCATCAGCCCTTCCAACTCTTGGGTATTCATGTCTTTGCTCAACGATCCTTAATAATAATCTACTAAAACCTGTCTTCGGCTATTCACCTCCAAGATTGAATCAGAGCAGGCATAAACAATCATGCTAACGGTACAGGCTAAAGGTGTACGGAAACGCATTTCCAGCCTGAGGTTACCTTGGGACACCACAGAAAGATTTCCTGAGGTGTCATCATCTGGGGATAAATTGAAAGCATACATTGTGTAACCCTCTTCAAAATCATTTCTGTCAATAGGTAAAGAGAGATCTTTTAGATGCCTCCCGGTAGCCAGGAATAGATTGTAAAATTCTCGCACAGATATGTTGTTATTAAATTGCGGTTGGAAAGCCTTAGCAGGGACCTGACGTCCGTCCTGACACAGAGCGACATACTCTGCATTGAAGTGTTGAAAATTAAATGGGTTTTTATTTAAGCTGCCCGTATTGGAGGCGTGATCAACCAAACCTATAACCACGTATCGCGGTAAAGGGCCTAGAAATAGGTTTTCTTGACTGCAGATTCTGCTGCCCACAGGTATGCTAAAGGTTTTCATGGTAATTCTTTGGAGAGGGTAAAGGGCATTTTCTTTCAGCAAAGCCTGTGAGTGACCCAGACGAACTGCCGGAGATACCGATACTTTTAAAATAAAAAGCGTGGCCCCCAACACTTTTAAGCTAAAGTCCCTATCCGTTGCAGACATTAGGCAAAACTCATCCTTGGCCCTGGTTAATTTTAGTCTTAAATCAACCGTATTTAAGAGTAAACGTTCTTGAAAGAAAATGTCAAAGTGTATAGGGCCTAGCAGATGAAACTCTCGAGATTCTGCACAGTAGCGAGCCCGTGCGGCCAGGCCTTTATTTGCACCTGTGGATGGGTCTGTCGATTCCATAGAGCCTCCTGCAGTATCCTTGCTAAAAAGCCCTGCGCTGAGTTGGGTCTTGAGAGTGTCTTCAGAGTAGTTGAGTAAGCATTCCATGATGGCACGCTAGGGGTATGTGGCACTGCTTTGACTTATTAGCCGTTCCCCCAAAGTCACATCCACTTGGGAGAAGATGGTGGCCACTGGGTAATTAATGAGACTCACTTTGGCATCGTTTGCAATATCAGTACCATCTCTTTTGGTCACTTTTAGATGCAAATGCACCAAGGTGTTGTTGAGGTCCAGATAGTTGTCACCGTGGCCTGGTATGAAAAACTCTATGGGGCCGTTGTCTGTAATGGCAGAGAGTGGGGCTATCTCCACATAACTGGACCTCTCTACTGAATGTTGGGTTAAGGGGGCCGTGAAAAGATCGAGCTCTGTTTTTATAGCTTCAGAGGACATGTGGTGTAAAAGAGCCATGGTGCTTGTTCTTTTAGAAAATACTTCCGAATATTCTTTTTACCGTTTTTGGTCCAGACCTCCTCACTTTACCCCGTCTTTGACTAATTGAGTTTCTTTTAACCGTTAACCTCCGTTTTTTAGGCTCAAGCCTTCGCCTTATATCGGGAGGTCTCTTTTTCGGTCTTCGAGACAACACCATCAACCCCGAGCCTTCTTGACTCTCGACATCTGGTGACGCCCTTCTGGTTATCGCATTGGCGACAACCTCACTTACTATATTTTTTGCTGCTGATTTTAAATGTGGTTTGGCTATGCTGAAGCCTCTCTTCATAAACGGTAAAACATCCTAAAGAGGTTACGAAATATCCCTCCGATCCCCGAACCATACATGGTTGGCGATCCATAATAGCCGGGTAACCCATTACCCACTTGATCCACATAGTATGTGACATACCGGTTAGGGTCGAGATGTCGGTGTTCCATAATTTTAATTTAGATGTATTATGTATATAAAATATATAATACTAATATTATATATGTAGAGAGGTTTTGGTGGGTCTAAAGTGGAGTTTTACAATCGTTTTACCATAAGTACATTCAATGTTTTCGTTCTGATCCGTTTTAAGCTCAACAAGAATGTTTTCAATATATTTCTTGCTTACAGGTACGTAGTGTGGCTTGTCGTAGGTGACAGTGACTATGTCGCCGTCCTTTCCGTCTATATGAACCGTTCTCAGGAGTGGCACACAGCTGTCTCCGACCCTTTGATAGGATATGATGTCGGTATACACAAATATGTTGTAAAATCCTGCATGTATATCCGCGGGGAATGGGAATAATTTATCTCTCACATACGTCCATTTATTGGGCCCCATCCCCAACATGTATGCTAAATTACCTCCGGTCTTTATCCCCCCGGAAGCATCTCCTGAGATTTGTACCCTTTTATGTATAGGGTTGTACATCAGGAATATTTCCATACTGTTCTGCGATAGACGTTCATTCAACTCGGAGACGAGCCTGTCGACGGTTCTATAAAACCCTTTTTTAACCTTAATCAATTTTGCAGGTTCCGATAACTTTTTGAAATAAAATTCCCGGTCCTTATCTTTGATATTATACCAGCTATGGGGGTATGTAATCTCGCTGAGACCTACTTCCAAGGCCTCTGATAACTCTATAGGCTTTGGAAAATTTGTTGTATAATTAGAACTCTGATTATTACGATATATATGTGGGGACGCATTACTGGGGAGAGTCAGGTAGAAGCCGCTGTGTTCCATTATGCCCTCCAGTGTACACCCGAATGAGGATGTATTTTATCATGCATGGGGGTTTAAATTAACCCCTGATGCCTCCACTACATCCTTCTCTAATACCCAGCTGTTGAATTTTAGCGGCCAGTTTTTCCAGCACCCATTTTTGACCGTTCTCTCTCTTTTGATCTAGAATCTCCTCTACGTGAAACACCTTGTCTTTACCAACCTTTACCTTCTGTAATTCCTGCTCATAAAAAGATCCCGTTATAAGTTCCCCGTCATAATCTTTTAATATGTAGACCAGGGGTATGCGCGGCAGACATTCTGTAACCGTGAAAAGCTCGTCACTGTATCCTTGCACGTATTTTTTATCGAAAACACCCCTCAACTTGGATATACGAACCAAGTCCCCCACAATAAATTTAAAATGTATTTTCTTCTTACGGCGAAGGGGGAGCAAATCATACAGATTTTTAAAGACTTGAAAAGAGTTTTCCGAAGAGACCTCGGAGGGTTTCATCCTTATACTTTTATGATAACTATTGTTATACCCAATTACTAAATCTTGAACTATATCGATATATCTATGTGTTGTGAGCTGTAAAGTAGCGCCACATCCGCTCCTTCAGAGTTCGGTTAAAGCGTTCAACCACAGAAGCTTTCAAATCCGAGCCTGTAGCAAAATGTACTATATTGTGCTTTTTTCATGAGTTTCTGAAAGGTCTTATTAAAAAATTATTTTCCGCCATCGGTCTGCACTTTCTTGGGGTGCCTCCTTCCTTCAAGATAGAGGCAAATGCCCGGGTCACCTCAGCGCCGCCGCTCTTATTCTTTAAGACCCGGACAAAAGCTATTTTAGAGAAAATATCTATGACCGTTAGCATGTAGCGATTTCCTTCATTTTTATCTGCAAGGGCCTGCATGTCACATAGATCAGCCTGAAATTGGGACAATGGGTGTGTAGAAAAAACAATATTTCTAGGAAAATGTTTTCTTACGGGTTTATGCAGACTGTGAGCATCCTGTTCGGATAGCCACTCATTGACTTTAGCCTCGCTTAACCTGTGACCTGTTTCTTCGGCTAAAGCTCGCTGTAAACGTTCCTTACCCCCATAAGACCCTGGGTTAGAGGGATTATAATAAATGTTTTTCAAAATCTGCTCTGCCAACCTTCTTGCCTCTCTGAGGTACAATAACGTTAATGAGCCACTTTCAAATAACAACAACATTTCATTTTCATTTTTGGGATTTTTATTTTAATGAAAACATTAGGTATTACGTATACAGACAATCCATAATTCGTTGCAGGATACATGCCCCCCCTTTCTCTATGATCGAATCATGTAAAACCTTGTATATTTGGTTTAGATTAACAGATTTGTTTCGCTGAATTTTTACAACAGACACATCAGCTATAAAAGTATATAAACAACAAATATGATACATGTTACAATTAAAGGGTGTTTCAAACAAATTAAGTAAAATCTTAGACAAGGTTGTTTCTAGTTCTTCAGAATCACCACCAAGCCAGGTTACCATTTGTGTCCATTGTAGACACTCGCCCGCATGTCGTACATGATTCATGATTTAGTCCATTTTCAAAACACGCTCTACATTAGCCCCGGAATTGGGGGTTGTGTAGAACGAGACATTGTTCACTTTATTTTCAATAATTTGATGCATAACACTTGTAAGTTCTCTCAAAATAAAAAATGTATTTATTCTCTCTAACATCGTATACACATAGTTACCCATTGCTCTACATCTAAATAACAAAAATGTCACTCGGGCTCTTGGGGTTTATTGAGCCAGAAAGTCATCACATCAGACACCACCGCCTCCCTGTATTTGTTATCCTCCACCAGGGTGTGTCGGATTTCTTTGAGTTTCTTGTGTATGTGAATCGCCTCCTTCAGCTCGTGTAGGAATGCCTCGGTTACCCCGTAAACTCTGGGGATAGACGGCACAAGGCCCATAGCCTCCAGGGCTCTGACCAGCGATGGTATAAACCGGCAGGACCAAAGTCTTTTCACCAGCGCCTCAAAATTGTTGAAGAAGTAGTATCTTGGGGGGTCGTATAGGCATGGATGCCTGCGCTGGCTGGGGTGATTAATCTCACAACCGATGCATTTTTCTCGTATATATTCTCCAATCACCACGTCTAAAAGCGTGGCTACTGAGGCCTTGATTGTGTCCACAAAAATAGTACTGACCACCCCATCAAACACGTCCTCAGGTTGTGTACAGGTAGGGGGTGTCGAGGGTCTTGCCAGGGGGGAGTAGAATGGAGGGCTGCGAGGCATACAATCCTTAGTGTCGGGAGCCCAGGCCGTTTCGGAGATCTGGTATGCGTTAGGAATATCCATGGTCAATGCGTAGGTTAAGAACTGTAGGTTTTAAGAACACTCCTTTTATTGTTGAACCAACCCTCGGGGTATCTGGGCGGGGTTAACAACCCCGCTTACCTCGGTTTCTTTGGGGGCTGCCTCTCCCGACGTACCTTCTTGGGGCTGCTTTGAGTCGTAATCCTCCGGATTCGTATATATTATGCACTTCTTTATCCGAACAATGCTCTGGCGCTTTTGGCTCTGTACAAACAGAGCGTCCAACATCTCCAACATTTTGAATTCCATTAAAGGCCAGCATTTAAAGGGGATAAGCATTCGAAGCCGGAAATCCCCGTCCGAACCTCCATCCCTGATGTTTTGGTTTCGGATTTCCGCTGTGCTGACATAGAACTCAACGCAGCCGCAGGGAAGTCCATTTTTTCTCTGTATTTTCACCCGGTGAAATACTCTTCCTGAGGCGTCCGGGGTACCTTCCCAACGGGTCTCGTAGCCTGTGAACAAGCTGTAACCCTTGGTGATACGGCTCAGTTCGGGACACAAAACCTGTCGAAAAACCGTCCAGTCTTCAACGCCATAAGTCACTCCTAATTTCTGGTCGGTATATTCTTCTCCTTCGGCTAACGTATAGAGTTTCACGCTACAGGCCAAGTAATCAAACAGATACCCCCAATGCTGTCCGTTAGACATCAGCACTTCATCTTTCAGCGCAGTTGCGGGAGGTATCTGGGTTCTATACACATTTAGAAACCGCTTTTTTGGTGCATCGTATATTGCGGCTGTATACTTTGCCCTTTCTCGATGTTTCAGACGCGGTCCTGCCTCCGATGCTACAGTCATCACAGCTTTGCCACTGATCGCAAAATCCATGTTTAAAAAATAGGGTTTACGGTTCTGGGTTCGCAAGCCTTGTTCTGGACATTTATAATGCTGAGGCCCCAGCGCTATAGCCCCAGACATTCCTGCTTCATCAGATAACAAACATAAGGGAGATAAAGCTGGGGGGTGGGGGGGACATACATGGTCCCAAAAGTTCAAACACTCAAACACCCCCACACAACCAGACCCCCCCTACTCATCAAACACCTTGAATACTTCAAGGCATGACATATAGAAAATAACAAACACCCTCTAACACATGACCACACGAACAGGGGGGCCGGGTAGGGGGCACATATTTAAACATGCACGCGTCATCATGACGTAGGGGGTAGTCCGGGGTATACCCCATGGAAGTGACTCTCAGAGCCATTAGATCATTTCATCCACAGACTTGTTCTTCCAACGCATATCCTGGCAGCCTTGAAGCACTCAGGGCGCGTTCCATTTGACACAAAGCTAGCCTTATTAAGCCATTCTCGCATCCTTAGCACTGGAGAAAAAGGCTCGGGTTCTGCACGATAAAAGGGATGGGACACGCTGTCTGTGAATATCTTAACCGTAGATTCCTCTGGGTTGAATATGTACGAAATATGTCCCTCGCTTGTACACAAAAATCCTTTAAAACATTCTGGAGCCTCAAGCAAAATATCCTCCAGGCTTTTGGCGTTGGATTCATGACATGAGCTACAGAGCACTCCGAGAATTCCCCTTGTAGACATATTTTAGATGTTTACTATTCACGTCTTAAAAATGGTTTGTTCTGGACATTTATAAAGCCTATGCCCCAGATACATAACCCTGGACATTCCTGCTTCATAGATAACAACCATAAGGGAGATAAAACTGGGGGTGGGGGGGACATACACGGTCCCAAAAGTTCAAACACTCAACCCCCACCCTCCCCAGTTCAACCAGCCCCCCTAGACATCAAGCAACAGGACTACTTCAAAGCATACCATAGAGCTATAAAATAACACACACCCTCTAACACGTGAACACATGAACAGGGGGGGACGGGCCGGAGGCTCATATTCAGACATGTACACGTCATCATGACGTACGGTCATCAATCAATCATTTTGACCCGTGCCGTCTACTGTATTCTCTCTGACCCAAACTTTTGAACGGTAGTGTATATACAGTAGCAGTCAAAAGTTTGGACACACCTAATCATTCAATGGTTTTTCTTTTTTCCCCCAGATTTCTACATTGTAGAATAATAGGGAAGACATCAAAAATATGGAATAACAAATATAGAATCATGTAGTAACCAAATAAAAGTTAAACAAATCAAAATACATTTTATATTTTAAATTTAAATCAAAAGTAGCCACCCTTTGCTTTGATGACAGCTTTGCACACTATTACATTTGGAATATTTGGAACCAAGGAATGATCACCCCAATACTCAAAAGCGGAGATACATTTGACCCCAATAACTACCGGGGGATATGCGTCAACAGCAACCTTGGGAAAGTCCTCTGTATTATCATTAACAGAAGACTCAAATCAAAATCAAAATCAAATAAAATTGATTTATATAGCCCTTCGTACATCAGCTGATATCTCAAAGTGCAGAAACCCAGCCTAAAACCCCTAACAGCAAGCAATGCAGATGTAGAAGCACGGTGGCTAGGAAAACTCCCTAGAAAGGCCGAAACCTAGGAAGAAACCTAGAGAGGAACCAGGCTATGAGGGGTGGCCAGTCCTCTTCTGCCTGTGCCAGGTATAGATTATAACAGAATATGGCCAAGATGTTCAAATGTTCATAAATGACCAGCGTGGTCAAATAATAATGATCACAGTAGTTGTCGAGGGTGCAGCAAGTCAGCACCTCAGGAGTAAATGTCAGTTGGCTTTTCATAGCCGATCATTAGAAGTATCTCTACCGCTCCTGCTGTCTCTAGAGAGTTGAAAACAGCAGGACTGGGACAGGTAGCACGTCCGGTGAACAGGGCAGGATTCCATAGCCGCAGGCTATGAAACTGGAGCAGCAGCACGGCCAGGTGGACTGGGGACAGCAAGGAGGCATCATGCCAGGTAGTCCTGAGGCATGGTCCTAGGGCTCAGGTCCTCCGAGAGAGAGAAAGTAAGAGAGAAAGAGAAAATTAGAGAGAGCATACTTAAATTCACACAGGACACCGGATAAGACAGGATAAGTACTCCAGATATAACAAACTGACCCTAGCCCCCCGACACATAAACTACTGCAGCATCAATACTGGAGGCTGAGACAGGACGGGTCAGGAGACACTGTGGCCCCATCCGATGATACCCCCGGACAGGGGCAAACAGGAAGTATATAACCACACCCGCTTTGCCAAAGCACAGCCCTCACACCACTAGAGGGATATCTTCAACCACCAACTTACCATCCTGAGACAAGGCCAAGTATAGCCCACAAAGATCTCACGATCCAAGGGGGGGCGCCAACCCAGACAGGAAGATCACATCAGTGACTCAACCCACTCCAGTGAAGCACCCCTCCTAGGGACGGCATGAAAGAGCACCAGTAAGCCAGTGACTCAGCCCCTGTAATAGGGTTAGAGGCAGAGAATCCCAGTGGAAAGAGGGGAACCGTCCAGGCAGAGACAGCAAGGGCGGTTCGTTGCTCCAGAGCCTTTCCGTTCACCTTCACACTCCTGGGCCAGACTACACTCAATCATATGACCCACTGAAGAGATGAGTCTTCAGTAAAGACTTAAAGGTTGGGACCGAGTCAGCGCCTCTCAAGTGGGTAGGCAGACCATTCCATAAAAATGGAGCTCAATAGGACAAAGCCCTGCCTCCAGCTGTTTGCTTAGAAATTCTAGGGACAATTAGGAGGCCTGCGTCTTGTGACCGTAGCGTATGTGTCGGTATGTACGGCAGGACCAAATCAGAGAGATAGGTAGGAGCAAGCCCATGTAATGCTTTGTAGGTTAGTAGTAAAACCTTGAAATCAGCCCTTGCCTTAACAGGAAGCCAGTGTAGGGAGGAGTAACATGATCAAATTCTTGGGTTCTAGTCAGAATTCTAGCAGCTGTATTTAGCACTAATTGAAGTTTATTTAGTGTCTTCTCTCAAGAGAAGACAGGCTATGTGCACACTGCCCACAAAATGAGGTGGAAACTGAGCTGCACTTCCTAACTTCCTGCCAAATGAATGACATGACTTGTTGCCTCATGAAAAGGGCAACCAGTGAAGAACTAACACAATTTGTACATTGTTACAACTCTGTATATGGCTATAATATGACATTTGAAATGTCTCTACTCCTTTGGAACTTCTGTGAGTGTGATATTTACTGTTCATTTTTTGTTTATTTCACTTTTGTTTATTGTGTATTTCACTTTTGTTTATTGTGTATTTCACTTTTGTTTATTGTGTATTTCACTTGCTTTGACAATGTAGACATATGTTTCACATGCCAACAAAGCCCTTTGAATTTAATTGAATTGAGATGGAGAGAGAGACAGATACAGAGAGAGAGACAGATACAGAGAGAGAGACAGATACAGAGAGAGAGACAGATACAGAGAGAGAGACAGATACAGAGAGAGAGACAGATACAGAGAGAGAGACAGATACAGAGAGAGAGACAGATACAGAGAGAGAGACAGATACAGAGAGAGAGACAGATACAGAGAGAGAGACAGATACAGAGAGAGGAACAGAGAGAGACAGATACAGAGAGAGGAACAGAGAGAGACAGAGAGAGAGACAGATACAGAGAGAGAGACAGATACAGAGAGAGAGACAGATACAGAGAGAGACAGAGAGAGACAGATACAGAGAGAGGAACAGAGAGAGACAGAGAGAGAGACAGATACAGAGAGAGGAACAGAGAGAGACAGATACAGAGAGAGGAACAGAGAGAGACAGAGAGAGAGACATATACAGAGAGAGAGACAGATACAGAGAGAGAGACAGATACAGAGAGAGACAGATACAGAGAGAGGAACAGAGAGAGACAGAGAGAGAGACAGATACAGAGAGAGAGACAGATACAGAGAGAGAGACAGATACAGAGAGAGAGACAGATACAGAGAGAGAGACAGATACAGAGAGAGGAACAGAGAGAGAGACAGATACAGAGAGAGAGACAGATACAGAGAGAGAGACAGATACAGAGAGAGGAACAGAGAGAGACAGATACAGAGAGAGGAACAGAGAGAGACAGATACAGAGAGAGGAACAGAGAGAGACAGATACAGAGAGAGGAACAGAGAGAGACAGATACAGAGAGAGAGACAGATACAGAGAGAGGAACAGAGAGAGACAGATACAGAGAGAGGAACAGAGAGAGACAGATACAGAGAGAGGAACAGAGAGAGACAGATACAGAGAGAGGAACAGAGAGAGACAGATACAGAGAGAGGAACAGAGAGAGACAGATACAGAGAGAGGAACAGAGAGAGACAGATACAGAGAGAGGAACAGAGAGAGACAGATACAGAGAGAGAGACAGATACAGAGAGAGGAACAGAGAGAGACAGATACAGAGAGAGAGACAGATACAGAGAGAGAGACAGATACAGAGAGAGGAACAGAGAGAGACAGATACAGAGAGAGGAACAGAGAGAGACAGAGAGAGAGACAGATACAGAGAGAGAGACAGATACAGAGAGAGAGACAGATACAGAGAGAGGAACAGAGAGAGACAGAGAGAGAGACAGATACAGAGAGAGATACAGAGAGAGAGACAGATACAGAGAGAGAGACAGATACAGAGAGAGGAACAGAGAGAGAGACAGATACAGAGAGAGGAACAGAGAGAGACAGATACAGAGAGAGAGACAGATACAGAGAGAGAGGAACAGAGAGAGACAGATACAGAGAGAGGAACAGAGAGAGACAGATACAGAGAGAGGAACAGAGAGAGACAGATACAGAGAGAGGAACAGAGAGACAGATACAGAGAGAGAACAGAGAGACAGATACAGAGAGAGAGACAGATACAGAGAGAGAACAGAGAGAGACAGATACAGAGAGAGGAACAGAGAGAGACAGATACAGAGAGAGGAACAGAGAGAGACAGATACAGAGAGAGGAACAGAGAGAGACAGATACAGAGAGAGGAACAGAGAGAGACAGATACAGAGAGAGGAACAGAGAGAGACAGATACAGAGAGAGGAACAGAGAGAGACAGATACAGAGAGAGACAGATACAGAGAGAGGAACAGAGAGAGACAGATACAGAGAGAGAACAGAGAGAGATACAGAGAAACAGAGAGAGACAGAGAGAGAACAGATACAGAGAGAACAGAAAGACAGATACAGAGTACAGAGAGAGGAACAGAGAGAGACAGATTGAGAGAGGAACAGAGAGAGACAGATACAGAGAGAGGAACAGAGAGAGACAGATACAGAGAGAGGAACAGAGAGAGAGATACAGAGAGAGAACAGGAACAGATACAGAGAGAGACAGATACAGATACAGAGAGAGAAAGATACAGAGAGAGAAATAGAGTTTGAGAGTGAGAGTGAGTGAGAGTGAGAGAGAGAGAAAAGAGAGAGGAACAGAAGAGAGAGACAGATACAGAGAGAGAGACAGATACAGAGAGAGAGAGAAACAGAGAGTTTGACAGATACAGAGAGAGAAATAGAGTTTGAGAGTGAGAGAGAGAGAAAAAGAGAGAGGAACAGAGAGAGAACAGAGAGAGAAAGAGAGTTTGAGATGAGAGTGAGTGAGAGAGAGAGAAAAAGAGAGAGGAACAGAGAGAGAGACAGATACAGAGAGAGAAAGAGAGTTTGAGAGTGAGAGAGAGAGAAAAAGAGAGAGGAACAGAGAGAGAGACAGATACAGAGAGAGAAAGAGAGTTTGAGAGTGAGAGAGAGAGAAAAAAGAGAGAGGAACAGAGAGAGAGACAGATACAGAGAGAGAAAGAGAGTTTGAGAGTGAGAGTTTGAGAGAGAGAAAAAGAGAGAGGAACAGAGAGAGAGACAGATACAGAGAGAGAAAGAGAGTTTGAGAGTGAGAGAGTGAGAGAGAGAGAAAAGAGAGAGGAACAGAGCGAGAGACAGATACAGAGAGAAATAGAGTTTGAGAGTGAGAGTGAGTGAGAGAGAGAAAAAGAGAGAGGAACAGAGAGAGAGACAGATACAGAGAGAGAAAGAGAGTTTGAGAGTGAGTGAGAGAGAGGAGAAAAAGAGAGAGGAACAGAGAGAGAGACAGATACAGAGAGAGAAAGAGAGTTTGAGAGTGAGAGTGAGTGAGAGAGAGAGAAAAAGAGAGAGGAACAGAGAGAGACAGATACAGAGAGAAAGAGAGTTTGAGATGAGAGTGAGTGAGAGAGAGAGAAAAAGAGAGAGGAACAGAGAGAGAGACAGATACAGAGAGAGAAAGAGAGTTTGAGAGTGAGAGTGAGAGAGAGAGAAAAGAGAGAGGAACAGAGAGAGAGACAGATACAGAGAGAGAAATAGAGAGAGTGAGAAGAGAGAGAGAGAGAGGAACAGAGAGAGAGACAGATACAGAGAGAGAAATAGAGTTTGAGAGTGAGAGTGAGTGAGAGAGAGAGAAAAAGAGAGGAACAGAGAGAGAGACAGATACAGAGAGAGAAATAGAGTTTGAGAGTGAGAGTGAGTGAGAGAGAGAGAAAAAGAGAGAGGAACAGAGAGAGAGACAGATACAGAGAGAGAAATAGAGTTTGAGAGTGAGAGTGAGTGAGAGAGAGAGAAAAAAGAGAGAGGAACAGAGAGAGAGACAGATACAGAGAGAGAAATAGAGTTTGAGAGTGAGAGTGAGTGAGAGAGAGAGAAAAAGAGAGAGGAACAGAGAGAGAGACAGATACAGAGAGAGAAATAGAGTTTGAGAGTGAGAGTGAGTGAGAGAGAGAGAAAAAGAGAGAGGAACAGAGAGAGAGACAGATACAGAGAGAGAAATAGAGTTTGAGAGTGAGAGTGAGTGAGAGAGAGAAAAAGAGAGAGGAACAGAGAGAGAGACAGATACAGAGAGAGAAATAGAGTTTGAGAGTGAGAGTGCGAGAGAGAGAAAAGAGAGAGGAACAGAGAGAGACAGATACAGAGAGAGAGAGAAAAAGAGAGAGGAACAGAGAGAGAGACAGATACAGAGAGAGAAATAGAGTTTGAGAGTGAGAGTGAGAGAGAGAGAAAAGAGAGAGAAAAAAGAGAGAGAACAGAGAGAGACAGATACAGAGAGAGAAAAGAGAGTTTGAGAGTGAGAGTGAGTGAGAGAGAGAGAAAAAGAGAGAGGAACAGAGAGAGAGACAGATACAGAGAGAGAAAGAGAGTTTGAGAGTGAGAGTGAGTGAGAGAGAGAGAAAAAGAGAGAGGAACAGAGAGAGAGACAGATACAGAGAGAGAAAGAGAGTTTGAGAGTGAGAGTGAGTGAGAGAGAGAGAAAAAGAGAGAGGAACAGAGAGAGAGACAGATACAGAGAGAGAAAGAGAGTTTGAGAGTGAGAGTGAGTGAGAGAGAGAGAGAAAAGAGAGAGGAACAGAGAGAGAGAGAGATACAGAGAGAGAATTAGAGTTTGAGAGTGAGTGAGAGAGAGAGAAAAAGAGAGAGGAACAGAGCGAGAGACAGATACAGAGAGAGAAAGAGAGTTTGAGAGTGAGAGTGAGTGAGAGAGAGAGAAAAGAAGAGAGGAACAGAGAGAGAGACAGATACAGATAGAGAAAGAGAGTTCGAGAGTGAGAGTGAGTGAGAGAGAGAGAAAAGAGAGAGGAACAGAGAAAGAGACAGATACAGAGAGAGAAAGAGAGTTTGAGAGTGAGAGTGAGTGAGAGAGAGAGAAAAAGAGAGAGGAACAGAGAGAGAGACAGATACAGAGAGAGAAAGAGAGTTTGAGAGTGAGAGAGAGAGAAAAGAGAGAGGAACAGAGAGAGGAACAGAGAGAGAGACAGATACAGAGAGAGAAAGAGAGTTTGAGAGTGAGAGTGAGTGAGAGAGAGAGAAAAAGAGAGAGGAACAGAGAGAGAGACAGATACAGAGAGAGAAAGAGAGTTTGAGAGTGAGAGTGAGTGAGAGAGAGAGAAAAAGAGAGAGGAACAGAGAGAGAGACAGATACAGAGAGAGAAAGAGAGTTTGAGAGTGAGAGTGAGTGAGAGAGAGAGAAAAAGAGAGAGGAACAGAGAGAGAGACAGATACAGAGAGAGAAATAGAGTTTGAGAGTGAGAGTGAGTGAGAGAGAGAGAAAAAGAGAGAGGAACAGAGAGAGAGACAGAGGCTCCACTTTCACTTACGTCATGCCAATGAAGCACCTTGAAACGGAATTTATTTGAGAACCATGTAGGGGGGGGGCAGTGAATATTAACAGAGATAGGGGGTGAGAATGTGTGGGGTTTACCGTTGAAGTCGGAGGTGTACATACACTTAGGTTGGAGTCATTAAAACTTGTTTTTCAACCACTCCACAAATTTCTTGTTAAACAAACTATAGTTTTGGCAAGTCGGTTAGGGCATTTACCTTGTGCATGACACAAGTAATTATTCCAACAATTGTCTACAGGCAGATTATTTCATTTATAATTCACTGTATCACAATTCCAGTGGGTCAGAAGTTTACATACACTAAGTTGACTGTGTCTTTAAACAGCTTGGAAAATTCCAGAAAATTATGTTATGGCTGTAGAAGCTTCTGATAGGCTAATTGACCTCATTTGAGTCAATTGACATCATTTGAGTCAATTAGAGGTGTACCTGTGGGTGTATTTCAAGGCCTTCCTTCAAACTCAGTGCCTCTCTGCTTGACATTATGGGAAAATCAAAAGAAATCAGTCAAGACCTCAGAAAAAATATTGTAAACCTCCACAAAGAAGAAGAATACCATCCCAACCATGAAGCACAGTGGTGGCAGCATCATGTTGTGGGGGTGCTTTGCTGCAGGAGGGACTGCTGCACTTCACAAAATAGATGGCATCATGAGGTAGGACAATGACGTGGAAATATTGAAGCAACATCAAGACATCAGTCAGGAAGTTAAAGCTTGGTCGCAAATGTGTCTTCCAAATGGACAATGACCCCAATAATACTTGCAAGCAAAGTTGTGGCAAAATGGCTAAAGGACAACAAAGTCAAGGTACTGGAGTGGCCATCACAAAGCCCTGACCTCAATCCTATAGAACATTTGTGGGCAACCTGACTCAGTTACACCAGCTCTGTCAGGAGGAATGGGCCAAAATTCACCCAACTTTTTGTGGGGAAGCTTGTGGAAGGCTACCCGAAACGTTTGACTCAAGTTAAACAATTTAACCTCTTAAGTCGACACTCTACTTTTTCGAACATTCTGTTAAAAATCACGCAACATATCAGCGCCCTGCTACTCATGCCAGGAATATAGTATATCCATATGATTAGTATGTGTGGATAGAAAACACTCAGACGTTTATAAAACTGGTTAAATCACGGCTGTGACTATAACATAACGTGCGTTTCATCGAAAAGTTCAGGAAAATCTGATCACTGAAAATGGAAATAAATATCCATGCGCCACTTCCAGGAATTGTTAAAGGTGAACCGGAATAAATGAGGCCGAGGTTGCAGTACCTACAGCTTCCACACGATGTCTAGAGTCTTGTCATTTGCTTCGGCTTTGATTCTTGGTCAAACCGACACAAGGGAACCGATTCCCTCCGGTCTCCGACTGGATGTTTTGGTTGAGATTTCTCCTGACATTTTTTCCAGACGGACACCTATAGAATTTACATCGCCTCCTGATGAATTTTATCGCTTATTAACGTGTACTAATACCTAAAGTTGCATTACAAAAGTATTTCGAAGTGTTTTGTGAAAGTTTATCGTCTACTTTTTTTATTTTAAAAAATGACATTACGTTATGAAACGCTATTTTTTTCGTTTATCACACAGTCTTCATAGATCGATATCTAGGCTATATATGGACCGATTTAATCGAAAAGAAGACCCAATAGTGATTATGGGACATCTAGGAGTGCCAACAAAGAAGATGGTCAAAGGTAATGAATGTTTTATATTTTATTGTGCGGTTTGTGTAGCGCCGACTATGCTAATTATTTTGTTTACGTCCCCTGCGGGTCTTTTGGGGTGTTACATGCTATCAGATAATAGCTTCTCATGTTTAGCCGAAAAGCATTTTAAAAATCTGACTTGTTGCCTGAATTCACAACGAGTGTAGCTTTAATTCAATACCCTGCATGTGTATTTTAATGAACGTTTGAGTTTTAACTAATACTATTAGCATTTAGCGTAGCACATTTGCATTTCCAGATCTCTAGATGGGACGCCTGCATGCCAGGTAGGAGCAAGAGGTTAAAGGCAATGCCACCGAATACTAATTGAGTGTTTATAAACTTCTGACTCACTAGGTGTCACGCCCTGACATTAGAGTTCCTTATTATTTTCTATGTTTGGTTAGGTCAGGGTGTGACTCAGGTGGGAAAGTCTATGTTTTCTATTTCTTTGTTTTTTGCCGTGTTGTTTCCCAATCAGAAGCAGCTGTCCATTGTTGTCTCTGATTGGGGATCACATATAAGTTGTCATTTTCCTTTTGGCTTTTGTGGGACCTTGTTTTCTGTATAGTTTCTTAGACTTACAGAACTGTGGGCTTTCGTTTTTTGTATTTGTTTGTTGCAGGTTTAGCACTACGAAGTTTTACGTTCGTTGTGTTGTTTATTTTGTTTTTGGTGGAACATTTATAAAGAAAATGTACGCCTACCACTCTACAACTTGGTCCGGTCATTTTCCAAACGAGGGGCGTAACACTGGGAATGTGATGAAATAAATCAAATCTGAAATAAATCATTCCCTCTACTATTATTCTGACATTTCACATTCTTAAAATAAAGTGGTGATCCTAACTGACCTAAAACAGGGATTTCTTAATAGGATTAAATGTCAGGGATTGTGAAAAACTGAATTTAAATGTATTTGGCTAGGGTGTATGCAATCTACCGTCTTCAACATTATGTGCCAAGGTCATCGGAAAGATGATTATCATAGCATGAACCCGTGTGTGTGTGTGTGTGTGTGTGTGTGTGTGTGTGTGTGTGTGTGTGTGTGTGTGTGTGTGTGTGTGTGTGTGTGTGTGTGTGTGTGTGTGTGTGTGTGTGTGTGTGTCACAAGCCCGAAGTGCTCGTGAGGGGTGAGTCAACACCCCCCTTCCAGGCACTGATGTCTCTTAATTCTCTTCCTCACCGTTCTCTCCCCCTGCCTGTTTATCCTCCATGACCCTCCTCCCTCTCTCTCCCATTCCCCCTCCATCCCTCCCTTCCTCTACATTTACCATTTACCATTGTGTTGCCCGTTAGTTGGGTTTATGCAGCTGATCGGTAGGGAGGCCTGTGGATGCTACAACGCTACGGCGAGTGCCCCAATAGCTTTCCACCTGCTGTTCTTTGTGGATGTTACGATGCTTATATGCTATGATGCTAACTATAGCTACTGGCCCTGCTTCTGGCTACCTGCTGGGCCGAATCCCCTTTGATGGGCCATTACTGGCTAATCCTGACCAATGCTGGCCTGCTATTGGCTTAATTCTTCAGCACTGCTGCTAGAGCTTCTGCCCTGGTATGCTGTGCTAGAGAAACAGAGGGGAGAGGGTTGGGTGAGAGAGAACGAGAGAGACATGTTAGAGACACATATTTCCCCCAGATTACAGAGACCAAACAAAATTGGATTTCCAAAACAAATCCAATTTTGATGTACTCCTGTATCTATTGGGTGAAATCACTTTTTATAGCTGCTGTTTACAGGCTTCCTGGACCATATACAGTGTTCCTCACTGAGTTCCCTAAATTCCTATTGGACCTTGAAGTCATAGCAGATAATATTCAAATTTTTGGTGACTTTAATATTCACATGGAGAAAGTCCACAGATCCACTCCAAAAGGGTTTCGGAGCCATCGTCGCCATTATCAACTCTCTAGAGACAGCAGGAGCAGTAGAGATACTCTCAATGATCGGATATGAAAAGCCAACTGACATTTACTCCTGAGGTGCTGACCTGTTGCACCCTCGACAACTACTGTGATTATTATTATTTGACCATTTATGAATATTTGAACATCTTGGCCATGTTCTGTTATCATCTCCACCCGGCACAGCCAGAAGAGCACTGGCCACCCCTCATAGCCTGGTTCTTCTCCAGGTTTCTTCCTCGGTTCTGGCCTTTCTAAGAAGCTTTTCCTAGCCAACGTGCCTCTACACCTGCATTGCTTGCTCTTTGAGGTTTTAGGATGGGTTTCTGTACAGCACTTTGTGACATCAGCTGATCTAAGAAGGGCTATATAAATACATTTGATTTGATTAGATTTTAAATACCACAGTATGCCATCACAGCAGAATGATTTGTGACCTGTTGCCACACGAAAAGCGCAACCAGTGAAGATGCGATTGTAAATACAACCCATATTTATATTTATCTATTTTCCCTTTTGTACTTTAAAACCTCATTGGAATAGGCGTGCAGCTAGCGGGACACCGCGACAACATCCGGTGAAATTGCAGAGCACCAAATTCAAATTAAATTACTAGAAATATTTAAGTTCTATAAAATCACGTGTAATACATCAAAATAAATCTTAACTTCTTGTTAATCCAGCCGCCGTGTCAGATTTAAAAAGGCTTTACGGCAAAAGCAAACCATGCGATTACCTGAGGACAGCACCCCGCATACCAACACATAAAAAAAACATATTTCAACCAGGCAGTTGCGACACGAGAGTAAGAAATAGCGATATAAAAAATGCCTTACCTTTGATGATCTTCTTCTGTTGGCACTCCAAAAGGTCCCAGTTACATCACAAATGGTCCTTTTGTTCAATAATGTCCTTCTTTATATCCATAAAAACTCAGTTTAGCTGTCGCGCTTCAGTCAATAATCCACTCAGTTTCCCTCCATCAAATGCATACAAAATTAATCCCAAACGTTATTAATACATTTTTCCAAAGAAGTCAAACAATGTTTATAATCAAACCTTCGGTATCGTAATACGCAGATAAACAATCAAATTTAAGACGGAGAATAGTATGTTCATTACCGGAGATAAATAAGAACACTCTTTCCTCCACGCGCTTGGAAACACTACAGCCAAAATTGGAGCCACCTAGAAAAACTACAATATCTGGGTCATTTTACCAAAAACCAGCCTGAAACTCTTTCTAAAGACTATTGACATCTAGTGGAAGCCCAAGGAGCTGCAATTTGGGAGGACTTATAATTATAGTACTAGGCATTGTTTTTTCCTCTGGGCTTCACCTGCCATATCAGTTCTGTTATACTCACAGACAGACTTTTAACAGTTGTAGAAACGTTAGAGTGTTTTCTATCCAAATCTACCAATTATATGCATATCCTAGCTTCTGGGCATGAGAAACAGGCAGTTTACTTTGGGCACGCTTTTCATGAGAACGTGAAAATTGTGCCCCCTATGCCGATGAAGTTTGAACTATTTGTGCATTTGTGCAACACTGTATATAGACATAATATGACATTTGAAATGTCTCTATTCCTTTGGAACTTCTGTGAGTGTAATGTTTACTGTTCATCTGCAACGGCAGGTAGCCTAGTGGGTAGAGCATTGGGCCAGTAACCGTCACTGTAAATAAGAATTTGTTCTTAATAACTGACTTGCCTAGTTAAATAAAGGTTCAATTGAAAATGTTTTTACATTGTTTAGTTCACTTTTGTTTATTATCCATTTCACTGCTTTAGCAATGTAAACATATGTTTCCCATGCCAATAAAGCTCTCTGAATTGAATTGGATGGGAAGGAGAGAAAATACACTGTAGATTCACTTTCGGATAAACTTGGATTTTTTCAAGCCCTTGAACCTAAAAATGGCAGGAGAGTTTCACAGCCTCCTCCACCCAAATGCAGAGGCCTTTGAAGCACCCTGCTCCCCTGTGCAGGTCATCACAATACACTACACCTTGAACGTAAAAAATTAGAAGGCACGGGAGAGAGTACAATAGTAAGCTCCTCGTGGAAAATCACTTTTTGCTGACTGTTACAAAAATGAGAATGTAAGCAACTTAATCTTCAACACAGACTGGCATGGCAACAGTGCTATATTAACACACTACCCCTCTGTCAAGAGGGGGGTGTTAGCGATTGGTGGAAACTCAGCATACTAGACAACAAGGACTCAGACAACAAGGAGTGAGCCAATGTCAACCTGGAACAGTATTGGTACATGGCAACCCCAAACAGTTTCAGATGATCTTCCACAGAATCAAAGAGGGAGCGAAGCAGGAGAAACTGTCTCTTGATGAAGACTCCCCCACCCCGAGCGAGTCAGACCAGACCTCTTCCTTAAATTACCCCACAGACGAGCAACCTCAAGCAGAAGGTCAACCCCCCAGCACATAGTACTACTCCCTCACAGAAATAATGATACATTCATCCAGCTGGAGGTAAGGCAGGTCGAGCTGGAACAGCAGGTGAACACACTCCATACAGCACAGCTCCAGACAACAGTCCACACAACAACACCCCATCAACCAGACCAGGGGAGCTGGAGGTGGAGAGAGACATATCTGCACTCCGGACTTTGATGGGACAACTTCAACAGGGGAAATAGCAGGAGCGGAAGGAGGCCCAGCGGCAGGAGAAGATGAGACAACTAGAGGATAAGGTGACATAGCTGGAGGAGAAGGTGAGAAAGATGGCATGTGACAGAGAACAACCCATGAGAGAGCTGGCCACCCCCGCAGAGAAGCCTGCAGAACAGCCCACCTCAGATCCTGACCAATGTCTTGACACCATAGCAGAGCAGTCCACCCCAGACCCTGACCATAGCCTCAACATAACAGCAGGACAGAAGAATGAAGATGATGAATGATGAACCCCAAGCCCAGGGGACCTCACCCCATGCACTCCTGACAACACCCAATAAGGACACACACAAGCCACATAATAATACACACAGGCACAAAGGACCTGAGCATACAACAGGAAAGGGTGACCACAGCAAATCCAAATCAAATCAAATCAAATGTTATTTGTTACATACACATGGTTAGCAGATGTTAATGCGAGTGTAGCGAAATGCTTGTGCTTCTAGTTCCGACAATGCAGTGATAACCAACAAGTAATCTAACTAACAATTCCAAAACTACTGTCTTATACACAGTGTAAGGGGATAAAGAATATGTACATAAGGATATATGAATGAGTGATGGTACAGAGCAGCATACAGTAGATGGTATCGAGTACAGTATATACATATGAGATGAGTATGTAGACAAAGTAAACAAAGTGGCATAGTTAAAGTGGCTAGTGATACATGTATTACATAAGGATGCAGTCGATGATGTAGATTACAGTATATACGTATGCATATGAGATTAATAATGTAGGGTAAGTAACATTATATAAGGTAGCATTGTTTAAAGTGGCTAGTGATATATTTACATCATTTCCCATCAATTCCCATTATTAAAGTGGCTGGAGTTGGGTCAGTGTCAATGACAGTGTGTTGGCAGCAGCCACTCAATGTTAGTGGTGGCTGTTTAACAGTCTGATGGCCTTGAGATAGAAGCTGTTTTTCAGTCTCTCGGTCTCGGCTTTGATGCACCTGTACTGACCTCGCCTTCTGGATGATAGCGGGGTGAACAGGCAGTGGTTCGGGTGGTTGATGTCCTTGATGATCTTTATGGCCTTCCTGTAACATCGGGGGGTGTAGGTGTCCTGGAGGGCAGGTAGTTTGCCCCCGGTGATGCGTTGTGCAGACCTCACTACCCTCTGGAGAGCCTTACGGTTGAGGGCGGAGCAGTTGCCGTACCAGGCGGTGATACAGCCCGCCAGGATGCTCTCGATTGTGCATCTGTAGAAGTTTGTGAGTGCTTTTGGTGACAAGCCAAATTTCTTCAGCCTCCTGAGGTTGAAGAGGCGCTGCTGCGCCTTCTTCACGACGCTGTCAGTGTGAGTGGACCAATTCAGTTTGTCTGTGATGTGTATGCCGAGGAACTTAAAACTAGCTACCCTCTCCACTACTGTTCCATCAATGTGGATAGGGGGTGTTCCTCTGCTGTTTCCTGAAGTCCACAATCATCTCCTTAGTTTTGTTGACGTTGAGTGTGAGGTTATTTTCCTGACACCACACTCCGAGGGCCCTCACCTCCTCCCTGAAGGCCGTCTCGTCGTTGTTGGTAATCAAGCCTACCACTGTTGTGTCGTCCGCAAACTTGATGATTGAGTTGGAGGCGTGCGTGGCCACGCAGTCGTGGGTGAACAGGGAGTACAGGAGAGGGCTCAGAACGCACCCTTGTGGGGCCCCCGTGTTGAGGATCAGCGGGGAGGAGATGTTGTTGCCTACCCTCAACACCTGGGGGCGGCCCGTCAGGAAGTCCAGTACCCAGTTGCACTGGGCGGGGTCGAGACCCAGGGTCTCGAGCTTGATGACGAGCTTGGAGGGTACTATGGTGTTGAATGCCGAGCTGTAGTCGATGAACAGAATTCTCACATAGGTATTCCTCTTGTCCAGGTGGGTTAGGGCAGTGTGCAGTGTGGTTGAGATTGCATCGTCAGTGGACCTATTTGGGCGGTAAGCAAATTGGAGTGGGTCTAGGGTGTCAGGTAGGGTGGAGGTGATATGGTCCTTGACTAGTCTCTCAAAGCACTTCATGATGACGGAAGTGAGTGCTACGGGGCGGTAGTCGTTTAGCTCAGTTACCTTAGCTTTCTTGGGAACAGGAACAATGGTGGCCCTCTTGAAGCATGTGGGAACAGCAGACTGGTATAGGGATTGATTGAATATGTCCGTAAACACACCGGCCAGCTGGGGATGCCGACCAGGTCCACCTATACAAGGCAGCAGTGCCCACCTTCGCCAGGACCGTAAAGGATATCGCCCTCAACCGCAGCCCCAACTCCTCACACAGGAGCAACAGATCAACGGATACCCCGCCCAGAGCAGCGAGACATTCTCCCAGACCTGCAGGACCACCACCCCAGACCTACACCTAGAGGATCCATGCAGAGAGGACCTACATCCAGACTGCAGCACCACCAGCCACATCCACACTCCCACTCCAAAACAATCAATAACACCCCCCCCGCCAAACCAACCATGCCCACACCCCATATAGGCCCCCTCAGATCAGACCTTTGACCCTCCTGCCCACCCCATGCCCTCCACTCCCGCAAAGAGGGCCTCAACATGAAAATCACACATACGTACAGGCCATGAGCAGGCACACAGGCCCAACCCCCACTCTTACACTAGTCCAAGCCAATGGCATGTACCAGACGCTCAGCAGGCTTTGCTCAGACTTACTGGACTGGTTTTTTGTTAGGTTTCTACACTATTGTCCAAAAAATCAAATCAAATCACATGTATTTATATAGCCCTTCGTACATCAGCTGATATCTCAAAGTGCTGTACAGAAACCCAGCCTAAAACCCCAAACAGCAAGCAATGCAGGTGTAGAAGCACGGTGGCTAGGAAAAACTCCCTAGAAAGGCCAAAACCTAGGAAGAAACCTAGAGAGGAACCAGGCTATGTGGGGTGGCCAGTCCTCTTCTGGCTGTGCTGGGTGGAGATTATAACAGAACATGGCCAAGATGTTCAAATGTTCATAAATGACCAGCATGGTTGTATAATAATAAGGCAGAACAGTTGAAACTGGAGTAGCAGCACGGTCAGGTGGACTGGGGACAGCAAGGAGTCATCATGTCAGGTAGTCCTGGGGCATGGTCCTAGGGCTCAGGTCAGTGAAACTGGAGCAGCAGTCCAGGTGGACTGGGGACAGCAAGGAGTCATCATGTCAGGTAGTCCTGGGGCATGGTCCTACTGCTCAGGTCCTCCGAGAGAGAGAAAGAAAGAGAGAAGGAGAGAATTAGAGAACACACACTTAGATTCACACAGGACACCGAATAGGACAGGAGAAGTACTCCAGATATAACAAACTGACCCTAGCCCCACGACACATAAACTACTGCAGCATAAATACTGGAGGCTGAGACAGGAGGGTTCAGGAGACACTGTGGCCCCATCCGAGGACACCCCCGGACAGGGCCAAACAGGAAGGATATAACCCCACCCACTTTGCCAAAGCACAGCCCCCACACCACTAGAGGGACATCTTCAACCACCAACTTACCATCCTGAGACAAGTCTGAGTATAGCCCACAAAGATCTCCGCCATGGCACAACCCAAGGGGGGGCGCCAACCCAGACAGGATGACCACATCAGTGAATCAACCCACTCAGGTGACGCACCCCTTCCAGGGACGGCATGAGAGAGCCCCAGTAAGCCAGTGACTGAGCCCCTGTAATAGGGTTAGAGGCAGAGAATCCCAGTGGAAAGAGGGGAACCGGCCAGGCAGAGACAGCAAGTGCGGTTCGTTGCTCCAGAGCCTTTCCGTTCACCTTCCCACTCCTGGGCCAGACTACACTCAATCATATGACCCACTGAAGAGATGAGTCTTCAGTAAAGACTTAAAGGTTGAGACCGAGTTTGCGTCTCTGACATGGGTAGGCAGACCGTTCCATAAAAATGGAGCTATATAGGAGAAAGCCCTGCCTCCAGCTGTTTGCTTAGAAATTCTAGGGACAATTAGGAGGCCTGCGTCTTGTGACCGTAGCGTACATATAGGTATGTACGGCAGGACCAAATCAGAGAGATAGGTAGGAGCAAGCCCATGTAATGCTTTGTAGGTTAGCAGTAAAACCTTGAAATCAGCCCTTGCTTTGACAGGAAGCCAGTGTAGAGAGGCTAGCACTGGAGTAATATGATACATTTTTTTGGTTCTAGTCAGGATTCTAGCAGCCGTATTTAGCACCAACTCAAGTTTATTTAGTGCTTTATCCGGGTAGCCGGAAAGTAGAGCATTGCAGTAGTCTAAACTAGAAGTGACAAAAGCATGGATTCATTTTTCTGCATCATTTTTGGACAGAAAGTTTCTGATTTTTGCAATGTTACGTAGATGGAAAAAAGCTGTCCTTGAAATGGTCTTGATATGTTCTTCAAAAGACAGATCACGGTCCAGACTAACGCCGAGGTCCTTCACAGTTTTATTTGAGACGACAGTACAACCATTAAGATTAATTGTCAGATTCAACAGAAGATCTCTTTGTTTCTTGGGACCTAGAACAAGCATCTCTGTTTTGTCCGAGTTTAAAAGTAGAACGTTTGCAGCCATCCACTTCCTTATGTCTGAAACACATGCTTCTAGCAAGGGCAATTTTGGGGCTTCACCATGTTTCATTGAAATGCACAGCTGTGTGTCATCCGCATAGCAGTGAAAGTTAACATTATGTTTTCGAATAACATCCCCAAGAGGTAAAATATATAGTGAAAACAATAGTGGTCCTAAAACGGAACTTTGAGGAACACCGAAATGTACAGTTGATTTGTCAGAGGACAAACCATTCACAGAGACAAACTGATATCTTTCCGACAGATAAGATCTAAACCAGGCCAGAACTTGTCCGTGTAGACCAATTTGGGTTTCCAATCTCTCCAAAAGAATGTGGTGATCGATGCTATCAAAAGCAGCACTAAGGTCTAGGAGCATGAGGACAGATGCAGATCCTCGGTCCGATGCCATTAAAATGTAATTTACCACCTTCACAAGTGCCGTCTCAGTGCTATGATGGGGTCTAAAACCAGACTGAAGCATTTCGTATACATTGTTTGTCTTCAGGAAGGCAGTAACAGCCTTTTCTAAAATTTTTGAGAGGAATGGAAGATTCGATATAGGCCGATAGTTTTTTATATTTTCTGGGTCAAGGTTTGGCTTTTTCAAGAGAGGCTTTATTACTGCCACTTTTAGTGAGTTTGGTACACATCCGGTGGATAGAGAGCCGTTTATTATGTTCAACATAGGAGGGCCAAGCACAGGAAGCAGCTCTTTCAGTAGTTTAGTTGGAATAGGGTCCAGTATGCAGCTTGAAGGTTTAGAGGCCATGATTATTTTCATCATTGTGTCAAGAGATATAGTACTAAAACACTTGAGCGTCTCTCTTGATCCTAGGTCCTGGGAGAGTTGTGCAGACTCGGGACAACTGAGCTTTGAAGGAATACGCAGATTTAAAGAGGAGTCCGTAATTTGCTTTCTAATAATCATAATCTTTTCCTCAAAGAAGTTCATGAATTTATCACTGCTAAAGTGAAAGTCATCCTCTCTTGGGGAATGCTGCTTTTTAGTTAGCTTTGCGACAGTATCAAAAATTAATTTCGGATTGTTCTTATTTTCCTCAATTAAGTTAGAAAAATAGGATGTTCGAGCAGCAGTAAGGGCTCCTCGGTACTGCACAGTACTGTCTTTCCAAGCTAGTCGGAAGACTTCCAGTTTGGTGTGGCGCCATTTCCGTTCCAATTTTCTGGGAGCTTGCTTCAGAGCTCGGGTATTTTCTGTGTACCAGGGAGCTAGTTTCTTATGAGACTTTTTTTTTTGTTTTTAGGGGTGCAACTGCATCTAGGGTATTGCGCAAGGTTAAATTGAGTTCCTCAGTTAGGTGGTTAACTGATTTTTATCCTCTGGCGTCCTTGGGTAGACAGAGGGAATCTGGAAGGGCATCAAGGAATCTTTGTGTTGTCTGTGAATTTATAGCACGACTTTTGATGGTCCTTGGTTGGGGTCTGAGCAGATTATTTGTTGCAATTGCAAACGTAATAAAATAGTGGTCCGATAGTCCAGGATTATGAGGAAAAACATTAAGATCCACAACATTTATTCCATGGGACAAAACTAGGTCCAGCGTATGACTGTGACAGTGAGTGGGTCCAGAGACATGTTGGACAAAACCCACTGAGTCGATGATGGCTCCGAAAGCCTTTTGGAGTGGGTCTGTGGACTTTTCCAAGTGAATATTAAAGTCACCAAAGATTAGAATATTATTTGCTATGACTACAAGGTCCAGTATAGGAATTCAGGGAACTCAGTAAGGAACGCTGTATATGGCCCAGGAGGCCTGTAAACAGTAACTATAAAAAGTGATTGAGTAGGCTGCATAGATTTCATGACTAGAAGCTCAAAAGACGAAAACGTCATTTTTTTTTGTAAATTGAAATTTGATATCGTAAATGTTAGCAACACCTCCGCCTTTGCGGGATGCGAGGAGGATAAGGTCACTAGTGTAGCCAGGAGGTGAGGCCTCATTTAACACAGTAAATTCATCAGGCTTAAGCCATGTTTCAGTCAGGCCAATCACATCAAGATTATGATCAGTGATTAGTTCATTGACTATAATTGCCTTTGAAGTAAGGGATCTAACATTAAGTAGCCCTATTTTGAGATGTGAGGTATCATGATCTCTTTCAATAATGACAGGAATGGAGGTGGTCTTTATCCTAGTGAGATTACTAAGGCGAACACCGCCATGTTTAGTTTTGCCCAACCTTGGTCGAGGCACAGACACGGTCTCAATGGTGATAGCTGAGCTGACTACACTGACTGTGCTAGTGGCAGACTCCATTATGCTGGCAGGCTGGCTAACAGCCTGCTGCCTGGCCTGCACCTTATTTCATTGTGGAGCTAGAGGAGTTAGAGCCCTGTCTATGTTGGTAGATAAGATGAGAGCACCCCTCCAGCTAGGATGGAGTCCATCACTCCTCAGCAGGTCAGGCTTGGTCCTGTTTGTGGGTGAGTCCCAGAAAGAGGGCCAATTATCTACAAATTCTATCTTTTGGGAGGGGCAGAAAACAGTTTTCAACCAGCGATTGAGTTGTGAGATTCTGCTGTAGAGCTCATCACTCCCCCTAACTGGAAGGGGGCCAGAGACAATTACTCGATGCCGACACATCTTTCTAGCTGATTTACACGCAGAAGCTATGTTGCGCTTGGTGATCTCTGACTGTTTCATCCTAACATCGTTGGTGCCGACGTGGATAACAATATCTCTATACTCTCTACACTCGCCAATGCCTCCTAGACAACTTCCTGGACAAAATGTCTTCCTGCAATAGTGAAGGTGTAAACTTAGCAGTAGGAAGCTTGAACAATATATTTCAGCTACCAACTAACATATGAAATTGAAATTCTGGCAGAAAAGTAACTAACAACAATGAGACATGGTTTGATGAAGAATTTTAAAACCTAAGAAAGAAATTGAGAAACTGATCCAACCAAAAAACGCAGAGAACCAGAAAACCTTAGTTTACGCCTTCACCGTGGTGAATCACTAAAACAAAACAGAAATACACTAACAAAAAAGGATGAACAGCATTACAGAAAACAATTCACTGTGAATTAAGAATCCATAGAATCAAATCACTTCTGGGAAAATTGGAACACTATAAACAAACAAGAACATGAAGAGCTATCTAACCAAAATGGAGATGTATGGATAAACACCTTCTCCAACCTTTTCGGCCATATAAAAAGAACCAAGAGCAAAAACACATACATTATCATTTTAACTTAGAATCAGCTACTAAGGTCTTCCAGAACCCACTGGATAGTCCAACTCCATTAGATGAGCGACAGGACAAAATACAAACCCTCCAATCCAAAATGGCCTGTGGCATTGATGGTATACTAAACTAAATCCTCAGCTCGGGCATCTTCCCTAATATTTGGAACAAAGGCCTGATCACCCCAATCCCCAAAAGTGGAGACAAATAATTAACGTGGAATATGTGTCAGCAACAATCTCAGAAAAATGATCTACAGTACCATCAACAGCAGACTCCAACATTTCCTCAGTGAAAACAATGACAGACCACGTATGTACACCCTTATTGACAAACAAACAAAAACAAAGTATTTTCATGCTTTGTTGATTTCAAAAGAGCTTGACTCAATTTGGCATGAGGGTCTGCTATACAAATTGATGGAAAGCAGTGCCGGGAGGAAAACATGTGACATTATAAAATCAATGTATACAAACAACAACTGTGTGGTTAAAATTGGCAATAAACACAATGATTTATTTCCTCAGGGCTGTGGGGCGAGAGAGGGATGCAGCTTGAGCCCCACCCTCTTCAATATATATCCTAGGACACGAGAGCAGTCTGCAGCACCCGGCCTTACCCTACTGGACTCAGAAATCAAATGTCTACTGTTTGCAGATTATCTAGTGCTTCTGTCCCCAACCAAGTAGGGCCTACAGCAGCACCTAGATCTTCTGCACACATTATGTCAGACTTGGAGTCTGACAGTGATTCTCAGTAAGACCAACATAATTGTGTACCAAAAAAAGGTCCAATAGCCAAGACAAAAAATATAAATTATAGCTAGACACTATTGCCCTAGAGCAGATAAAGAATTACACCTATCTCGGTGTAAACATCGACACCACAGGTAACTTCCACAAATAAATTATCTAAGAGACAAGACAAGAATGGCCTATAGAAGAGTTCCCTCAGCCAGCTGGTTCTGGTGCTCTGTTCACAAACACAAATATACCCCATAGATCCCCAGGTTAGAAATACATTTAGACCCAACAAATTATGAGAAAGCAAAAAGAAACTATTTGACACACTGGAATGAATCAACCAAAAACCAAAGCAAATTTGAACGCTAACTGGCCCTAAACAGAGTGTACACAGTGGCCAAAAACCTGACCACTGTGACTGACCCTAAATTAAGAAAATCCTTGACTATGTATAGACTCAGTGAGCATTGCAATTGAAAGCTGCCATAGGCAGACCTGGCTCTTGGGAAGTGACAGGCTATGTGCCCACTGCCAACAAAATGTGATAGAAACAGAGCTACACTTTCTACCCTCCTGCCAAATGTATAACCACTTTAGAGAAATATATCCCACAGATCACAGACCCACGAAGAATTTGAAAACAAACCCAATTTTGATAAACTCCCATATCTATTGGGTGAAATACCACGTGTACCATCAGGCAGAACGATTTGTGATCTGTTACCACAAGAAAAGGGCAAGAAGTGACAAACAAACACCATTGTAAATACAACCCATATTTATGTTTATTTATTTTCCCTTTTGCACTTAAACTATTTGCACATAATGTGAAATTTGAAATGTATTATTCTTTTGGAACTGTGTGAGTGTAATGTTAACTGTTCATTTTTTTATTGTTTATTTCATCTTTGTTTATTATCTATTTAACTTGTGTTGGCAATGTAAGCATATGTTTCCCATGCCAATAAAGCCATTGAATTTAAATTGAATTGAGAGACAAAAGTCTTCAAGGTCAGAGCAGCCTCTGTAGAAGGTTAAAATGGACAAAGGTCTATTTCATTGTCAGTGTTTATACATCACAAATCAAATAACAGATCCAGAGTATTGGAATACTAACATGGCATTGCATGCTTATTTACCATTTATTCTGACATTCCACTGTAGTGGAGAAAACACACACAACGCTCTTCTAAAGACACAAACACACCCTCACACACATACACAAACACACCCCCACACACATACACAAATACACCCTCACACACATACACAAACACACCCTCACACACATACACAAACACACCCTCACACACATACACAAACACACCCTCACCCTCACACACATACACAAACACACCCTCACACACATACACAAACACACCCTCACACACATACACAAACACACCCTCACCCTCACACACATACACAAACACACCTTAAAACCTCTTCGGGATAGGGCTGTCTACTGCCCCCGCTGGAGTAATTGCGTGCCCATAGTAAACTTTTTTTTTTTGTCAAAAGTTGCTAATATATGCAAATAAAAAATATTATTGAATAGAAAACACTCTAAAGCTTCTAAAACCGTTTAAATTATGTCTGTATGTAAAGCAGAACTCTCAGGGCAGTCATTCTCCCAAACTCTCTCTTGTCATCATAAAAGTTGGCCCAACTTTGACGTCATCGCCCCCACCCTTCCCAAGCAGTTACAGGTCTGGGAACAGTCTCTCTGTCTTCAGCGCGATCTCAGCTTTCAATGGGGCTTCTCATTGTGAGAATCGCGCGCGAAAAAACAGGTCACTTTTATGCGCGCTCTGCTCAGGTCCTGTCTTTTTTCCAAGATCGATTATACAATGCATGCGTTTCTGTTCGTCCTCACGATTGCTGTACACCTTTATAACATGTTAAAGCTTGATTATGAAGTTAGTTTGACAAGTTTAATCGACATATAATATGTAAGTTCGACGTTTTGGTGCGCATCCACTTGACTTTTGGCTACATTTCAACCGAAATGTGTCGTGTTTGAGAACCGAAAGACACAGACTGCAAAACTAAACGGTAAGTATAATTCCTTCCAGGTCTTCTGATGGAAGAACAGCAAAGGTAAGGGAATATTTATGTGGTAAATTTGGGTTTATGTGGACTCCAAGATAGAGGAGCCATAATGCTACTTTTTGAGCGCAGACTCATAGTATAGCCTAGTGAACGAAACCTGTAACGTTAAAAATAAATGTAACACAGCGATTGCATTCAGAAGAAGTGTATCTAACTATATATATGTAGAACATGCATATTTAGTCAAAGTTTATGATGTGTATTCCTTGTTAGCTGACGTTATCTGCCGGAGCTATCGTCATTTCTCAGGACATTTGAGTAGCATTTTTTGAACGATGCATCATTGTAAACAGAGATTTATGGATATATATAGCATATTATTGAAAAAAACATAAATGTACTGTGTAACATGTTATATTACTGTCATCTGATGAAGATTTCAAAAGGTTAGTGCATTATTTTTCTTTTAATCCTGCGTTTGTTGATTGCATATTTTTTTCAACTTGGCTATGCAAATTAGCCGTGTCTTCGGTGGTGGTTTGACATAAATATGTGCTATGTTTTCGCCGTAAAACATTTTAGAAATCTGACTTGCTGGGTAGATAAACAAGGTGTTTATCTTTCATTTGAGCCATTGGACTTGTTAATGTGTGGAGGTTAAATATTTTTAGGAATATTTTTGTGTTCCATGCGCCACCTTCCAGCTGTACGTGGGGGGTTAACACACATACACAAACACACCATCAACTTCACACACATACACCAAAAACACCCTCACACACATACACATACACAAACACACCCTCACACACATACACACCCTCACACACATACACAAACACACCCTCACACACATACACAAACACACCCTCACACACATACACAAACACACCCTCACACACATACGCAAACACACACTCACCCTCACACACATACCCCAACACACCCTCACACACATACACACCCTCATCCTCACACACATACACGAACACACCCTAACACACATACACAAACACACCATCAACTTCACACACATACACAAAAACACCCCCACACACATACACAAACACACCCTCACCCTCACACACATACACATACACAAACACACCCTCACACACATACACAAACACACCCTCACACACATACGCAAACACACACTCACCCTCACACACATACACAAACACACCCTCACACACATACCCCAACACACCCTCACACACATACACAAACACACCCTCATCCTCACACACATACACAAACACACCCTCACACACATACACAAACACACCCTCAACTTCACACACATACACAAACACACCCTCAACTTCACACACATACACAAACACACCCCCAACTCACACACATACACAAACACACCCCCACACACATACACAAACACACCCCCACACACATACACAAATACACCCACACACACATACACAAACACACTCTCACACACATACACAAACACACCCTCACACACATACACAAACACACCCTCACACACATACACAAACACACCCTCACACACATACACAAACACACCCTCACACACATACACAAACACACTCTCACACACATACACAAACACACCCTCACACACATACACAAACACACCCTCACACACATACACAAACACACCCTCACACACATACACAAACACACCCTCACACACATACACAAACACACCCTCACAGACATACACAAACACACCCTCACACACATACACAAACACACCCTCACCCTCACCCTCACACACATACACAAACACACCCTCACACACATACACAAACACACCCTCACACACATACACAAACACACCCTCACACACATACACAAACACACCCTCACCCTCACACACATACACAAACACACCCTCACCCTCACACACATACACAAACACACCCTCACCCTCACACACATACACAAACACACCCTCACCCTCA
>NC_068428.1:36674148-36781648 GCF_023373465.1 Oncorhynchus keta
ACTCTCCTTCCTCCCTGCTTCTCACTCTCCTTCTCTTCCTCCCTGCCTCTCCACTCTCCTTCCTCCCTGCTTCTCACTCTCCTTCTCTTCCTCCCTGCCTCTCCCTCTCCTTCTCCTTCCTCCCCCTCTACTTCACTTCCTCCATGCCTCTCTCTGATGTCTCTTTCTGTCTCTCTCTCTCTCCCTAACTCTCTCTTATCCTTCCTATTTGAAATCTAGTCTCACTCTTTTTCCTCCTTCTGTGTTACAATACAGGAAAATGAATGCCGCTGTAATTTCAAATGCAATTTTACCCTATTCGGATCAAACTAGTGCCACAGACAGTGGATAGAAGAGATACATAACATCAACAAGGAGCAATAGTTGGCTATACACTCAATAGTTGGCTATACACTCAATAGTTGGCTATACACTCAATAGTTGGCTATACACTCAATAGTTGGCTATAACACTTAATAGTTGGCTATACACTCAATAGTTGGCTATAACACTTAATAGTTGGCTATAACACTTAATAGTTGGCCATACACTCAATAGTTGGCTATACACTCAATAGTTGGCTATACACTCAATAGTTGGCTATACACTCAATAGTTGGCTATACACTCAATAGTTGGCTATAACACTCAATAGTTGGCTATACACTCAATAGTTGGCTATACACTCAATAGTTGGCTATAACACTCAATAGTTGGCCATACACTCAATAGTTGGCCATACACTCAATAGTTGGCTATACACTCAATAGTTGGCTATACACTCAATAGTTGGCTATAACACTCAATAGTTGGCCATACACTCAATAGTTGGCCATACACTCAATAGTTGGCTATACACTCAATAGTTGGCTATACACTCAATAGTTGGCCATACACTCAATTGTTGGCTGTACACTCAATTGTTGGCTGTACACTCAATAGTTGGCTATAACACTCAATAGTTGGCTATAACACTCAATAGTTGGCTATACACTCAATAGTTGGCTATACACTCAATAGTTGGCTATACACTCAATAGTTGGCTATACACTCAATAGTTGGCTATACACTCAATAGTTGGCTATACACTCAATAGTTGACTATACACTCAATAGTTGGCTATACACTCAATAGTTGGCTATAACACTCAATAGTTGACTATACACTCAATAGTTGGCAATACACTCAATAGTTGGCAATACACTCAATAGTTGGCAATACACTCAATAGTTGGCTATACACTCAATAGTTCGCTATACACTCAATAGTTGCTATACACTCAATAGTTGGCTATACACTCAATAGTTGGCTATACACTCAATAGTTGCCTATACACTCAATAGTTGGCTATACACTCAATAGTTGGCTAAACACTCAATAGTTCGCTATACACTCAATAGTTGGCTATACACTCAATAGTTGGCTATACACTCAATAGTTGGCTATACACTCAATAGTTGGCTATATACTCAATAGTTCGCTATCCACTCAATAGTTCGCTATACAGTCGTGGCCAAAAGTTTTGAGAATGACACAAATATGAATTTCCAAAAAGTTTGCAGTTTTAGTGTCTTTAGATATTTTTGTCAGATGTTACTATGGAATACTGAAGTATAATTACAAGCATTTCATAAGTGTTAAAGGCTTTTGTTGACAATTACATGAAGTTGATGCAAAGAGTCAATATTTGCAGTGTTGACCCTTCTTTTTCAAGACCTTTACAATCCGCCCTGCATGCTGTCAATTAACTTCTGGGCCACATCCTGACTGATGGCAGCTCATTCTTGCATAATCAATGCTTGGAGTTTGTCAGAATGTGTGGGTTTTTGTTTGTCCACCCGCCTCTTGAGGATTGACCACAAGTTCTCAATGGGATTAAGGTCTGGGGAGTTTCCTGACCATGGATCCAAAATATTGATGTTTTGTTCCCCAAGCCACATAGATATCACCTTTTCCTTATGGCAAGGTACTCCATCATGCTGGAAAAGGCATTGTTCGTCACCAAACTGTTCTTGGATGGTTGGGAGAAGTTGCTCTCAGAGGATGTGTTGGTACCATTCTTTATTCATGGCTGTGTTCTTAGACAAAATTGTGAGTGAGCCCATTCCCTTGGCTGAGAAGCAACCCCACACATGAATGGTCTCAGGATCCTTTACTGTTGGCATGACACAGGACTGATGGTAGCGCTCACCTTGTCTTCTCCGGACAAGCTTTTTTCCGGATGCCCCAAACAATCGGAATGGGGATTCATCAGAGAAAATGACTTTACCCCAGTCCTCAGCAGTCCAATCCCTGTACCTTTTGCAGAATATCAGTCTGTCCCTGATGATTTTCCTGGAGAGAAGTGACTACTTTGCTGCACTTCTTGACAGCAGTCCATCCTCCAAAAGTATTTGCCTTACTGTGCTTTCAGATGCACTCACACCTGCCTGCTGCCATTCCTGATCAAGCTCTGTACTGATGGTGCCCCGATCCCACAGCTGAATCAACTTTAGGAGACGGTCCAGGCGCTTGCTGGACTTTCTTGGGCGCCCTGAAGCCTTCTTCACAACAATTGAACTGCTCTCCTTGAAGTTCTTGATGATCTGATAAATGGTTAATTTAGGTGCAATCTTACTGGCAGCAATATCCTTGCCTGTGGAGCCCTTTTTGTGCAAAGCAATGATGGCGGCACGTGTTTCCTTGCAGGTAACCATGGCTGACAGAGGAAGAACAATGATTCCAAGCACCACCTTCCTTTTGAAGCTTCCAGTCTGTTATTCGAACTCAATCAGCCTGACAGAGTGACCTCCAGTCTTGTCCTCGTCAACACTCACACCTGTTTTAACGCGAGAATCACAGACATTATGTCAGCTGGTCCTTTTGTGGCAGGGCTGAAATGCAGTGGAAATGTGTTTTGGGGATTCAGTTCATTTGCATGGGAAAGAGGGACTTTGCAATTAACTTCTTGATGCTACCCATCCCTTTAGCGAGATAACTGTCATCAACAACCGCTGAATTGCATAGCGCCGCATTCAAATAATATTACTAAAAATATTTATATTAATGAAATCACAAGTGCAATATAGCAAAACACAGTTTAGCCTTTTGTTAATCCACCTGTCGTGTCAGATTTTGAAAATATGCTTTACAGCAAAAGCAATCCAAGCGTTTGTGTAAGTTTATCGATCGCTTGGCAAAGCATTATGTACACCTAGCATCAAGTAGCTTGGTCACGAAAATCAGAAACGCAATCAAATTAATCGTTTACCTTTGATGATCTTCGGATGTTTTCACTCACGAGACTCCCAGTTACACGATAAATGTTCCTTTTGTTCCATAAAGATTATTTTTATATCCAAAATACCTCTGTTTGTTTGAGGCGTTATGTTCAGAAATCCACAGGAAAGAGCGGTCACGACAGCGCAGACAAATTCCAAATACTATCCGTAATATCCACAGAAACATGTCAAACGTTTTTTTATAATCAATCATCAGGTTGTTTTTAAAATCTATAATCTATAATATATCAACCGCAACTGTCTTTCTCAGTAGGAGAGGGAAAGGCAATGGCTGCCCAAACTCTGTTGCGCCAAGCAAAACGCTGCTGGCACCCGGCCATACAATGACGCGATGTTGTCTTTCTCGCTGATTTTTCCAAATAAAAGCCTGAAACTATGTCTAAAGACTGTTGACACCTTGAGGAAGCGATAGGAAAAGGAATCTGGTTGATATCCCTTTAAATGGAGGAAAGGCAGGCTATGGAACATGGAGTTTTCAAAATAGATGTCACGCCTTGGTCTTAGTATTTTGTGTTTTCTTTAATTATTTGTTCAGGCCAGGGTGTGACATGGGGTTATTGTATTGTCTTATTGGGGTTTTTGTAGGCATTGGGATTGTGGTTGATTAGGGGTGTGTCTAGTATAGGCTTGGCTGCCTGAGGCGGTTCTCAATCAGAGTCAGGTGATTCTTGTTGTCTCTGATGGGGAACCGTATTTAGGTAGCCTGGGTTTCACTGTGTATTTCGTGGGTGATTGTTCCTGTCTCTGTGTAGTTTCACCAGATAGGCTGTAATTAGGTTTCACGTTCCGTTTGTTGTTTTGTATTTTGTATAGTTATTTCATGTGTCACTTTTTCCATTAAAGTCATGAGTAACCACCACGCTGCATTTCGGTCCGACTCTCTTTCGACAAACGAAGAACGACGTTACAATAGAAGCCACTTCCTGGTTTGATTTTCCCCAGGGTTTCGCCTGCAATATCAGTTCTGTTATACTCACAGACAATATTTTGACAATTTTGTAAACTTTAGTGTTTTCTATCCTAATCTGTAAATTATATGCATATTCTAGCATCTGGTCCTGAGAAATAGGCTGTTTACTTTGGGAACGTTATTTTTCCAAACATAAAAATAGGGCCCCTAGCTTCAAAAGGTTAATTGCAATTAATCTGATCAGTCTTCATAACATTCTGAAGTATATGCAAATTGCCATCATAGGCAGCAGAACTTGTGAAAATGTATATGTGTCATTCTCAAAACATTTGGCCACGACTGTACACTCAAACACTCATCACTTTCATTCCAAATAACATTTTAAAGAAGTATTGTGGTGTGTTACCACTAGAATACACTTATTTTAAAATACTCTGGATCAAAGATGTTGGAATGTGAATACACAGTGCATTTGTAAAGTATTCAGATCCCTTGACTTTTTCCACATTTTGTTACGTTACAGCCTTATTCGAAAATGGATTACACGAAAAAAAATCCTCAGCAATCTCCACAGAATACCCCAAAATGTGAAAGTGAAAACAAGATTTTAGAAATGTTTGCTAATTCATGTATTTTTATTTTACAGAAATACCTTATGTACATGAATATTCAGACCCTTTGCTATGATGCTCAAAATTGAGCTCAGGTGCATCCTGTTTCAATTGATAATCCCTGAGGTGTTTCTACAATGTGTATGGAGTCCACCTGTGGTAAATTCAATTGATTGGACATGATTTGGAAAGGCACATACGTGTCTATATAATGTCCCACAGTTGACTGTAAATGTCAGAGCAAAAACCAAGCTATGAGGTCGAAGGAATTGTCCTTAGAGCGCAGAGACAGGACTGTGTCGAGTCACCGATCTGGGGAAAGATATAAACATTGTTTTGCAACATTGAAGGTCCCCAAGAACACAGTGGCCTCCATCATTCTTAAATGGGAGAAGTTTGGAACCACCAAGACTCTTCCTTGAAGTGGCAGCCCGGCCAAAGTGAGCAATCAGGGGAGAAGGGCCTTGATCAGGGAGGTGACCAAGAACCTGATGATCACTCTGACAGATCTCTATCTCTGCAGCATTCCACCAATCAGGCTTTTATGGCTTTTATGGTGGAGTGGCCAGACAGAAGCCACTCCTTAGTAAAACGCACATGACAGTCCGCTTGGAGTTTGGGCATCTAAAGACTCTCAGACCATGATGAAACCAAGATTAAACTCTTTGGTCTGAATGGCAAGCGTCACATCTGGAGGAAACGTGGCACCATCCCTACGGTGAAGAATGGTAATGGCAGAATCATGCTTTAGGAATGTTTTTCAGCAGTAGGGAATAGAAAACTAGTCAGGATCAAAGCAAAGATGAACGGAGCAAAGTACAGAGAGATTCTTGATGAAAACCTGCTCCAGAACTCTCAGGACCTCAGACTTGGGCGATGGTTCATCTTCCAACAGGACAAAGACCCTAAGCATACAGCCAGACAACTCAGGAGTGGCTTCTGGTCAATTCTCTGAATGTCCTTGAGTGGCCCAGCCAGAGGCCGGACTTGAACCCGATCGAACATCTCTGGAGAGACCTGAAATAGCTGTACAGCAATGCTTCACATCCAACCTGACAGAGCTTGAGAAGAATGGGAGAAACTCCCAAAATTCAGGTGTGCCAAGCTTGTAGCAACATACCCAAGAAGACACAAGGCTGTAATCGCTGCCAAAGATCCTTCAGCAAAGTACTGAGTAAAGGGTCTGACAACTTATGTAAATGTCATATTTCAGTTTTGTATTTCTAATAAATTAGCTAAACGGTTTTTGCTTTGTCATTATGGGATGTTGTGTGTAGATTCATGATGGGGGGGTAATTTCATCAATTTTAGAATAAGGCTGTAACCTAACAAAATGTGTAAAAAGTCAAGGGGTCTGAATACTTTCCGAAGGCACTAGATTGTCAACAATAGGAAAGTGCTGTATCATGGTGTCATTGTGCCGTGTGCTGTCTATCTCTCTCTCTCTCTCTAACACTTTCAAACAATCTCTCTTAAGCTCACACTCTCTCTCTCTATCTCCCTCACTCCCACCCTCCATCCCTGCATCCAGCTTTCTCTCTCTCTCTCCCCCCTCTTTCTAAGATATGCTTGCTTCAAGGAAATTATAGAGAATGGTAGCAGACTGTATTACCACCAGGTATAGACAACCTGAATGGGAAACTATAGAGAACAGTAGCAGACTTTATTACCACCAGGTATAGACAATCTGGATGGGAAACTATAGAGAACGGTAGCAGACTGTATTACCACCAGGTATAGACAACCTGAATGGGAAACTATAGAGAACGGTAGCAGACTGTATTACCACCAGGTATAGACAATCTGGATGGGAAACAATAGAGAACGGTAGCAGACTGTATTACCACCAGGTATAGACAACCTGGATGGAATGAAACTATAGAGAACGGTAGCAGACTGTATTACCACCAGGTATAGACAACCTGGATGGGAAACTATAGAGAACGGTAGCAGACTGTATTACCACCAGGTATAGACAACCTGAATGGGAAACTATAGAGAACTATAGGTAGCAGACTGTATTACCACCAGGTATAGACAACCTGAATGGGAAACTATAGAGAACGGTAGCAGACTGTATTACCACCAGGTACAGACAACCTGAATGGGAAACTATAGAGAACGGTAGCAGACTGTATTACCACCAGGTATAGACAACCTGGATGGGAAACTATAGAGAACGGTAGCAGACTGTATTACCACCAGGTAGACAGAATGGGAAACTATAGAGAACGGTATTACCACCAGGTATAGACAACCTGAATGGGAAACTATAGAGAACGGTAGCAGACTGTATTACCACCAGGTATAGACAACCTGAATGGGAAACTATAGAGAACGGTAGCAGACTGTATTACCACCAGGTATAGAGAACCTGCAGACTGTATTACCACCAGGTAAGACAACCTGAATGGGAAACTAGAGAACGGTAGCAGACTGTATTACCACCAGGTATAGACAACCTGAATGGGAAACTATAGAGAACGGTAGCAGACTGTATTACCACCAGGTATAGACAACCTGAATGGGAAACTATAGAGAACGGTAGCAGACTGTATTACCACCAGGTATAGACAACCTGAATGGGAAACTATAGAGAACGGTAGCAGAGAACCACCAGGTAGACAACCTGAATGGGAAACTATAGAGAACGGTAGCAGACTGTATTACCACCAGGTATAGACAACCTGAATGGGAAACTATAGAGAACGGTAGCAGACTGTATTACCACCAGGTATAGACAACCTGAATGGGAAACTATAGAGAACGGTAGGTATAGACAGAAACTGTATTACCACCAGGTATAGACAACCTGGATGGGAAACTATAGAGAACCACCAGGTAGACAGACTGTATTACCACCAGGTATAGACAACCTGAATGGGAAACTATAGAGAACGGTAGCAGACTGTATTACCACCAGGTATAGACAACCTGAATGGGAAACTATAGAGCAGACTGGGTAGACAACCTGACTGTATTACCACCAGGTATAGACAACCTGAATGGGAAACTATAGAGAACGGTAGCAGACTGTATTACCACCAGGTATAGACAACCTGAATGGGAAACTATAGAGAACGGTAGCAGACTGTATTACCACCAGGTATAGACAACCTGAATGGGAAACTATAGAGAACGGTAGCAGACTGTAGCAGACTGAGAACGGTATTACCACCAGGTATAGACAACCTGAATGGGAAACTATAGAGAACGGTAGCAGACTGTATTACCACCAGGTATAGACAACCTGAATGGGAAACTATAGAGAACGGTAGCAGACTGTATTACCACCAGGTATAGACAACCTGAATGGGAAACTATAGAGAACGGTAGCAGACTGTATTACCACCAGGTATAGACAACCTGAATGGGAAACTATAGAGAACGGTAGCAGACTGTATTACCACCAGGTATAGACAACCTGAATGGGAAACTATAGAGAACGGTAGACAACCTGAATGGGAAACTATAGAGAACGGTAGCAGACTGTATTACCACCAGGTATAGACAACCTGAATGGGAAACTATAGAGAACGGTAGCAGACTGTATTACCACCAGGTATAGACAACCTGAATGGGAAACTATAGAGAACGGTAGCAGACTGTATTACCACCAGGTATAGACAACCTGAATGGGAAACTATAGAGAACGGTAGCAGACTGTATTACCACCAGGTATAGACAACCTGAATGGGAAACTATAGAGAACGGTAGCAGACTGTATTACCACCAGGTATAGACAACCTGAATGGGAAACTATAGAGAACGGTAGCAGACTGTATTACCACCAGGTATAGACAACCTGAATGGGAAACTATAGAGAACGGTAGCAGACTGTATTACCACCAGGTATAGACAACCTGAATGGGAAACTATAGAGAACGGTAGCAGACTGTATTACCACCAGGTACAGACAACCTGAATGGGAAACTATAGAGAACGGTAGCAGACTGTATTACCACCAGGTATAGACAACCTGAATGGGAAACTATAGAGAACGGTAGCAGACTGTATTACCACCAGGTATAGACAACCTGAATGGGAAACTATAGAGAACGGTAGCAGACTGTATTACCACCAGGTATAGACAACCTGAATGGGAAACTATAGAGAACGGTAGCAGACTGTATTACCACCAGGTATAGACAACCTGAATGGGAAACTATAGAGAACGGTAGCAGACTGTATTACCACCAGGTATAGACAACCTGAATGGGAAACTATAGAGAACGGTAGCAGACTGTATTACCACCAGGAACGGTATAGACAACCTGAATGGGAAACTATAGAGAACGGTAGCAGACTGTATTACCACCAGGTATAGACAACCTGAATGGGAAACTATAGAGAACGGTAGCAGACTGTATTACCACCAGGTATAGACAACCTGAATGGGAAACTATAGAGAACGGTAGCAGACTGTATTACCACCAGGTATAGACAACCTGAATGGGAAACTATAGAGAACAGTAGCAGACTGTATTACCACCAGGTACAGACAACCTGAATGGGAAACTATAGAGAACGGTAGCAGACTGTATTACCACCAGGTATAGACAACCTGAATGGGAAACTATAGAGAATGGTAGCAGACTGTATTACCACCAGGTATAGACAACCTGAATGGGAAACTATAGAGAACGGTAGCAGACTGTATTACCACCAGGTATAGACAACCTGAATGGGAAACTATAGAGAACGGTAGCAGACTGTATTACCACCAGGTATAGACAACCTGAATGGGAAACTATAGAGAACGGTAGCAGACTGTATTACCACCAGGTATAGACACCAGGAACGGTAGCAGACTGTATTACCACCAGGTATAGACAACCTGAATGGGAAACTATAGAGAACGGTAGCAGACTGTATTACCACCAGGTATAGACAACCTGAATGGGAAACTATAGAGAACGGTAGCAGACTGTATTACCACCAGGTATAGACAACCTGAATGGGAAACTATAGAGAACGGTAGCAGACTGTATTACCACCAGGTATAGACAACCTGAATGGGAAACTATAGAGAACGGTAGCAGACTGTATTACCACCAGGTATAGACAACCTGGATGGGAAACTATAGAGAACGGTAGCAGACTGTATTACCACCAGGTATAGACAACCTGAATGGGAAACTATAGAGAACGGTAGCAGACTGTATTACCACCAGGTATAGACAACCTGAATGGGAAACTATAGAGAACGGTAGCAGACTGTATTACCACCAGGTATAGACAACCTGTATAGAGAACGGTATAGAGGTATAGACAACCTGGATGGGAAACCTGAATGGGAAACTATAGAGAACGGTAGCAGACTGTATTACCACCAGGTATAGACAACCTGAATGGGAAACTATAGAGAACGGTAGGCAGAGACCAGAACGGTAGCAGACTGTATTACCACCAGGTATAGACAACTGTATTACCACCAGGTATAGACAACCTGAATGGGAAACTATAGAGAACGGTAGCAGACTGTATTACCACCAGGTATAGACAACCTGATGGGAAACTATAGAGAACGGTAGCAGACTGTATTACCACCAGGTATAGACAACCTGGATGGGAAACTATAGAGAACGGTAGCAGACTGTATTACCACCAGGTATAGACAACCTGAATGGGAAACTATAGAGAACGGTAGCAGACTGTATTACCACCAGGTATAGACAACCTGAATGGGAAACTATAGAGAACGGTAGCAGACTGTATTACCACCAGGTATAGACAACCTGAATGGGAAACTATAGAGAACGGTAGCAGACTGTATTACCACCAGGTATAGACAACCTGATGGGAAACTATAGAGAACGGTAGCAGACTGTGGGAAACTTACCACCAGGTATAGACAACCTGGATGGGAAACTATAGAGAACGGTAGCAGACTGTATTACCACCAGGTATAGACAACCTGACTGAGAACGGTAGCAGACTATTACCACCAGGTATAGACAACCTGAATAAACTATAGAGAACCATTACCACCAGGTATAGACAACCTGAATGGGAAACTATAGAGAACGGTAGCAGACTGTATTACCAATGGGAAACCAGGTACCAGACAACCTGAATGGGAAACTATAGAGAACGGTAGCAGACTGTATTACCACCAGGTATAGACAACCTGGATGGGAAACTATAGAGAACGGTAGCAGACTGTATTACCACCAGGTATACAACCTGAGATGGGAAACTACCAGCAGACTGTATTACCACCAGGTATAGACAACCTGAATGGGAAACTATAGAGAACGGTAGCAGACTATAGACAACCTGAATGGGAAACTATAGAGAACGGTAGCAGACTGGTATATAGACAACCTGGATGGGAAACTATAGAGAACGGTAGCAGACTGTATTACCACCAGGTATAGACAACCTGAATGGGAAACTATAGAGAACGGTAGCAGACTGTATTACCACCAGGTACAGACAACCTGAATGGGAAACTATAGAGAACGGTAGCAGACTGTATTACCACCAGGTATAGACAACCTGAATGGGAAACTATAGAGAACGGTAGCAGACTGTATTACCACCAGGTATAGACAACCTGGATGAGAAACTATAGAGAACGGTAGCAGACTGTATTACCACCAGGTATAGACAACCTGAATGGGAAACTATAGAGAACGGTAGCAGACTGTATTACCACCAGGTATAGACAACCTGAATGGGAAACTATAGAGAACGGTAGCAGACTGTATTACCACCAGGTATAGACAACCTGAATGGGAAACTATAGAGAATGGTAGCAGACTGTATTACCACCAGGTATAGACAACCTGAATGGGAAACTATAGACAACCTGAACTATAGAGTAGCAGACTGTATTACCACCAGGTATAGACAACCTGAATGGGAAACTATAGAGAACGGTAGCAGACTGTATTACCACCAGGTATAGACAACCTGAATGGGAAACTATAGAGAACGGTAGCAGACTGTATTACCACCAGGTATAGACAACCTGAATGGGAAACTATAGAGAACGGTAGCAGACTGTATTACCACCAGGTATAGACAACCTGAATGGGAAACTATAGAGAACGGTAGCAGACTGTACTAGACAACCTTAGAGAACGGTAGCAGACTGTACCACCAGGTATAGACAACCTGAATGGGAAACTAGCAGACTGTATTACCACCAGGTAAACTATAGAGAACGGTAACAGTAGCAGACTGTATTACCACCAGGTATAGACAACCTGAATGGGAAACTATAGAGAACGGTAGCAGACTGTATTACCACCAGGTACAGACAACCTGAATGGGAAACTATAGAGAACGGTAGCAGACTGTATTACCACCAGGTATAGAGAACAGACAACCTGAATGGGAAACTATAGAGAACGGTAGCAGACTGTATTACCACCAGGTATAGACAACCTGAATGGGAAACTATAGAGAACGGTAGCAGACTGTATTACCACCAGGTATAGACAACCTGAATGGGAAACTATAGAGAACGGTAGCAGACTGTATTACCACCAGGTATAGACAACCTGAATGGGAAACTATAGAGAACGGTAGCAGACTGTATTACCACCAGGTATAGACAACCTGAATGGGAAACTATAGAGAACGGTAGCAGACTGTATTACCACCAGGTATAGACAACCTGAATGGGAAACTATAGAGAACGGTAGCAGACTGTATTACCACCAGGTAAACTAGACAGACTGTATTACCACCAGGTATAGACAACCTGAATGGGAAACTATAGAGAACGGTAGCAGACTGTATTACCACCAGGTATAGACAACCTGAATGGGAACGGTAAACTATTACCACCAGGTATAGACAACCTGAATGGGAAACTATAGAGAACGGTAGCAGACTGTATTACCAGGTATAGACAACCTGAATGGGAAACTATAGGTAGCAGACAACCTGACAACCTGGGGAAACTATAGAGAACGGTAGCAGACTGTATTACCACCAGGTATAGACAACCTGAATGGGAAACTATAGAGAACGGTAGCAGACTGTATTACCACCAGGTATAGACAACCTGAATGGGAAACTATAGAGAACGGTAGCAGACTGTATTACCACCAGGTATAGACAACCTGAATGGGAAACTATAGAGAACGGTAGCAGACTGTATTACCACCAGGTATAGACAACCTGAATGGGAAACTATAGAGAACGGTAGCAGACTGTATTACCACCAGGTATAGACAACCTGGATGGGAAACTATAGAGAACGGTAGCAGACTGTATTACCACCAGGTATAGACAACCTGAATGGGAAACTATAGAGAACGGTAGCAGACTGTATTACCACCAGGTATAGACAACCTGAATGGGAAACTATAGAGAACGGTAGCAGACTGTATTACCACCAGGTATAGACAACCTGGATGGGAAACTATAGAGAACGGTAGCAGACTGTATTACCACCAGGTATAGACACAAAACTGAATGGGAAACCAGGTATAGACAACCTGAACGGTAGCAGACTGTATTACCACCAGGTACAGACAACCTGAATGGGAAACTATAGAGAACGGTAGCAGACTGTATTACCACCAGGTATAGACAACCTGGATGGGAAACTATAGAGAACGGTAGCAGACTGTATTACCACCAGGTATAGACAACCTGATTGGGAAACTATAGAGAACGGTAGCAGACTGTATTACCACCAGGTACAGACAACCTGAATGGGAAACTATAGAGAACGGTAGCAGACTGTATTACCACCAGGTATAGACAACCTGAATGGGAAACTATAGAGAACGGTATGGGAAACTATAGAGAACGGTAGCAGACTGTATTACCACCAGGTACAGACAACCTGAATGGGAAACTATAGAGAACGGTAGCAGACTGTATTACCACCAGGTATAGACAACCTGAATGGGAAACTATAGAGAACGGTAGCAGACTGTATTACCACCAGGTATAGACAACCCACCAGGTAATGGGAAACTATAGAGAACGGTAGCAGACTGTATTACCACCAGGTATAGACAACCTGAATGGGAAACTATAGAGAACGGTAGCAGACTGTATTACCACCAGGTATAGACAACCTGAATGGGAAACTATAGAGAACGGTAGCAGACTGTATTACCACCAGGTATAGACAACCTGAATGGGAAACTATAGAGAACGGACTAGGTACAGACAACCTGAATGGGAAACTTACCAGACTGTATTACACCAGGTATAGACAACCTGAATGGGAAACTATAGAGAAACGGTAGCAGACTGTATTACCACCAGGTATAGACAAGAGAACCTGGTATAGATGGGGAAACTATAGAGAACGGTAGCAGACTGTATTACCACCAGGTATAGACAACCTGAATGGGAAACTATAGAGAACGGTAGCAGACTGTATTACCACCAGGTACAGACAACCTGAATGGGAAACTATAGAGAACGGTAGCAGACTGTATTACCACCAGGTATAGACAACCTGGAATGGGAAACTATAGAGAACGGTAGCAGACTGTATTACCACCAGGTATAGACAACCTGAATGGGAAACTATAGAGAACGGTAGCAGACTGTATTACCACCAGGTATAGACAACCTGAATGGGAAACTATAGAGAACGGTAGCAGACTGTATTACCACCAGGTATAGACAACCTGAATGGGAAACTATAGAGAACGGTAGCAGACTGTATTACCACCAGGTATAGACAACCTGGATGGGAAACTATAGAGAACGGTAGCAGACTGTATTACCACCAGGTATAGACAACCTGAATGGGAAACTATAGAGAACGGTAGCAGACTGTATTACCACCAGGTACAGACAACCTGAATGGGAAACTATAGAGAACGGTAGCAGACTGTATTACCACCAGGTATAGACAACCTGAATGGGAAACTATAGAGAACGGTAGCAGACTGTATTACCACCAGGTATAGACAACCTGAATGGGAAACTATAGAGAACGGTAGCAGACTGTATTACCACCAGGTATAGACAACCTGAATGGGAAACTATAGAGAACGGTAGCAGACTGTATTACCACCAGGTATAGACAACCTGGATGGGAAACAATAGAGAACGGTAGCAGACTTACCACCAGGTATAGACCACCAGGTATAGACAACCTGGATGGGAAACAATAGAGAACGGTAGCAGACTGTATTACCACCAGGTATAGACAACCTGAATGGGAAACTATAGAGAACGGTAGCAGACTGTGTTTACCACCCATATTTTCCATGTCTTTAACCAAAGCCTAAAGGAGTGTATGTGTTCACAGGCATGGAAGGAAGTTAAAGTAATTGTACTTCCTAAAAATAGTAAATCATGCTTTACTGGCTCCAACAGCCGACAAATCAGATTGATGTTCTTAGTGAACCGATGGAGAGAAAGGAAAGGGAAAGGGGGATACCTAGTCAGTTGTACAACTGAAGGCCTTCAACTGAACTGTGTCTTCCGCCATTAACCCAACCCCTCTGAATCATTGAGGTGCGGGGGGCTGCCTTAATCGACATCCACGTCTTCGGCGCTGGGGAACAGTGGGTTAACTGCCTTGCTCAGGGGGCAGAACGACAGATTTTTACCTTGTCAGATCAGGGATTTGATCCAGCAACCTTTCGGTTACTGGGCCAATGCTCTAAGAACTGTGATTCAACAAAGACAATGGCATTTTTAAAAGAGCACGTTAACTGTTGACTTTCAGCATGCATATAGGGAAGGGCACTCCACTAGCCTGCACTGATTCAGATTGACAGATGATTGGCTAAAATAAATGGATAACAAGATGATAGTTGGAGCTGTGTTGTTAGATTTCCGTGCAGCCTTTGATGTTACTGATCACAAATTGCCATTGAAAGAACTCACTTGTTATGGCTTTCCATCACATGGTTGGAGAGTTACTTACTCCTGAAGAACCCAGAGAGTGTTCTTCAATGAACACTTCTCTAACATCAGATGATAGTTGGAGCTGTGTTGTTAGAGTTCAGTGCATACATCAGATATGTACAGTGTGGTGTCCCTCAGTGCAGTTGCCTTGGGCCGTTAGTCTTCTCCATTACTGCAAATGATTTGCCACTTGTCTTACAAGAAGCTAAAGTGATAATGTATGCTGATGGTTAGCTCGATTACTTGTTGGTTATTACTGCATTGTCGGAACTAGAAGCACAAGCATTTCGCTACACTCGCATTAACATCTGCTAACCACGTGTATGTGATAAATAAAAGTTTATTTGATTTGATTGCACACTACACATCAGCACCTACAGCCAGTGAGCTCACGGATAATCTTAGCAAGGGGTTTACAGTCAGTGTCAGAATGGGTAATTAACTGTAAAGTGGTCTTAAAAACATCTAAAACCAGAAGCATTGTGTATATGGTTGAAATATTCATTGTTATTGTGTATTTTATTGTATTTTTTTTATTGTGTTAGTATTTTCTTTTTATCTATTTGTACATTTGATACTTTTGAACTGCATTGCTAGTTAAGGGCTCGTAAGAAACCTTTTCACCGTAAAGTCTACACGTGTTGTATTCGGCGCATGTGACAAATTACATATGATTTGTTCTAAACATTCTCTAAGACCTAAACCTCAACTGGAGTTTTATATAAAGGGTGTGACTATTGAACAAGTTGAGGAAGCTAAACTCCTAGGATTAACATTACATGGTCAGCTATCAAGTCATAGCGACAAAGTTGTTTTGATGATGGGGAGAGGTACTGTATGTCTGTTATAAAAAGATGTTCTATGTTGTTGACACAAACATCAACTGTACTAGTTGTTCAGGCTCTGGTATTGTCCCATATTGATAACTGGGGTATTGTCCCATACTGATAACTGGGGTATTGTCCCATATTGATAACTGGGGTATTGTCCCATACTGGTAACTGGGGTATTGTCCCATACTGATAACTGGGGTATTGTCCCATACTGGTAACTGGGGTACTGTCCCATACTGATAACTGGGGTACTGTCCCATACTGATAACTGGGGTATTGTCCCATACTGATAACTGGGGTATTGTCCCATATTGATAACTGGGGTACTGTCCCATATTGATAACTGGGGTATTGTCCCATACTGATAACTGGGGTATTGTCCCATACTGATAACTGGGGTATTGTCCCATACTGATAACTGGGGTATTGTCCCATACTGATAACTGGGGTATTGTCCCATACTGATAACTGGGGTATTGTCCCATATTGATAACTGGGGTATTGTCCCATACTGATAACTGGGGTATTGTCCCATACTGATAACTGGGGTATTGTCCCATACTGATAACTGGGGTATTGTCCCATATTGATAACTGGGGTATTGTCCCATATTGATAACTGGGGTATTGTCCCATACTGGTAACTGGGGTATTGTCCCATACTGATAACTGGGGTACTGTCCCATACTGATAACTGGGGTATTGTCCCATACTGATAACTGGGGTATTGTCCCATACTGATAACTGGGGTATTGTCCCATACTGATAACTGGGGTATTGTCCCATATTGATAACTGGGGTATTGTCCCATACTGGTAACTGGGGTATTGTCCCATACTGATAACTGGGGTACTGTCCCATACTGATAACTGGGGTATTGTCCCATACTGATAACTGGGGTATTGTCCCATACTGATAACTGGGGTATTGTCCCATACTGATAACTGGGGTATTGTCCCATACTGATAACTGGGGTATTGTCCCATACTGATAACTGGGGTATTGTCCCATACTGATAACTGGGGTATTGTCCCATACTGATAACTGGGGTATTGTCCCATACTGATAACTGGGGTATTGTCCCATACTGATAACTGGGGTATTGTCCCATACTGATAACTGGGGTATTGTCCCATACTGATAACTGGGGTATTGTCCCATACTGATAACTGGGGTATTGTCCCATACTGATAACTGGGGTATTGTCCCATACTGATAACTGGGGTATTGTCCCATACTGATAACTGGGGTATTGTCCCATACTGATAACTGGGGTATTGTCCCATACTGATAACTGGGGTATTGTCCCATACTGATAACTGGGGTATTGTCCCTTACTGATAACTGGGGTATTGTCCCATACTGATAACTGGGGTATTGTCCCATACTGATAACTGGGGTATTGTCCCTTATTTATAACTGGGGTATTGTCCCATACTGATAACTGGGGTATTGTCCCATACTGATAACTGGGGTTATTGTCCCATACTGATAACTGGGGTATTGTCCCATACTGATAACTGGGGTATTGTCCCATACTGATAACTGGGTTATTGTCCCATACTGATAACTGGGGTATTGTCCCATACTGATAACTGGGGTATTGTCCCATACTGATAACTGGGGTATTGTCCCATTACTGATAACTGGGGTATTGTCCCATACTGATAACTGGGGTATTGTCCCATACTGATAACTGGGGTATTGTCCCTTACTGATAACTGGGGTATTGTCAATTACTGATAACTGGGGTATTGTCCCATACTGATAACTGGGGTATTGTCCCATACTGATAACTGGGGTATTGTCCCATACTGATAACTGGGGTATTGTCCCATACTGATAACTGGGGTATTGTCCCATACTGATAACTGGGGTATTGTCCCATACTGATAACTGGGGTATTGTCCCTTACTGATAACTGGGGTATTGTCCCATACTGATAACTGGGGTATTGTCCCTTACTGATAACTGGGGTATTGTCCCATACTGATAACTGGGGTATTGTCCCTTACTGATAACTGGGGTATTGTCCCATACTGATAACTGGGGTATTGTCCCTTACTGATAACTGGGGTATTGTTCCATACTGATAACTGAGGTATTGTCCCATACTGATAAGTGGGGTATTGTCCCATACTGATAAGTGGGGTATTGTCCCATACTGATAAGTGGGGTATTGTCCCATACTGATAAGTGGGGTATTGTCCCATACTGATAAGTGGGGTATTGTCCCATACTGATAAGTGGGGTATTGTCCCATATTGATAAGTGGGGTATTGTCCCATACTGATAAGTGGGGTATTGTCCCATACTGATAACTGGGGTATTGTCCCTTACTGATAACTGGGGTATTGTCCCATACTGATAACTGGGGTATTGTCCCATACTGATAACTGGGGTATTGTCCCATACTGATAACTGGGGTATTGTCCCATACTGATAACTGGGGTATTGTCCCATACTGATAACTGGGGTATTGTCCCATACTGATAACTGGGGTATTGTCCCATACTGATAACTGGAGTATTGTCCCATACTGATAACTGGGGTATTGTCCCATACTGATAACTGGGGTATTGTCCCATACTGATAACTGGGGTATTGTCCCATACTGATAACTGGGGTATTGTCCCTTACTGATAACTGGGGTATTGTCCCATACTGATAACTGGGGTATTGTCCCTTACTGATAACTGGGGTATTGTCCCATACTGATAACTGGGGTATTGTCCCATACTGATAACTGGAGTATTGTCCCATACTGATAACTGGAGTATTGTCCCATACTGATAACTGGAGTATTGTCCCATACTGATAACTGGAGTATTGTCCCATATTGATAACTGGGGTATTGTCCCATACTGATAACTGGGGTATTGTTCCATACTGATAACTGTCTGGTAATATGGTCAACAACATGCATGATCGCCTTTGATGGTTGAGGAGAAATTGACTCCTTTTCTCTTCTAATCTTTTTAAGAATCATTTCTGTGTTGAAAATGCCTAAACACTTGTATAATCTACTTGCATGACACTTAAAACAGACATATCCCATCAGACACACCACTATGGGTTTCTTCAGTCTACCAAAAACAAAAATAAATGTTGTGCGTTGCTCTGTTAAATACAGAGCCATGTCATCATTGAATGCTCTGCCACCAGAGGTTACTTAGGCAAAAATATATTTTAGCTTAAAAAAAAAAAGATTAAAAAAACATATTGTATCACAGCTCCTCTTCTCTTCTAAAGATCTAATGTAACTGCATATGAGAGCATAGTATGTAAATAGTATTTTTGTTGCCTCTTGGTGTCTTTCCAATATATAACCCTTATCTTTTAAAAATATTTTATTTCAATGTAAAGTCTTATATTGTTCTTGTCTATAACTGTTCTGTACTTTGTCATGTAGGTTTTATGTGGACCCCAGGAAGAGTAGCTGCTGCATGTACAGTAGCTAGTGGAAACCCAAAGAAAAAATAAACTAAACTGCCCTGGGCTGGGCCACCTCATAAAGGCAGAGGAGAGCTCTCTTGCTTATTACTAGTATTTAGAACGGCCACGTGTCTAATGGAGTGTGGCTCCTGGCTGCAGCCTGGGTCCGCTTCCTTCCTCTGTACTCTATATTTGATTCATTCTATTGATTTGGTTAGATTTGTATTTGTACTCTACCTACAGGCGCTCTCAAGGTTCAACTCATGACAGGTGAGACTGAGACTGAGTCACAGGGCGAAGCGAGGGCTGCACTGACATCTAGGGGAGGAATGTGGTATCGCAGTATGGGTGGATGAACATCTAATTAAATTCAGTAAGCAATATAATGGTGTGAATCACCCACCGTGGTATAATTGCAGTGAAAGTGCTGTGTTTACAATCATAGCTGTTTTTCATGATCAGGAATAATCATTACTTGGCCATGTTAATTTAACACTGAGCCATGGGTTGGGCACTAGTCCTATTTACACCAGGGATGATTTGTCCATTATAATGATTGCACAAATGAGGGCTAGGATTTTATGTGGGATAAGTCTTTCAGTGGCTTAAAATGCCCATGCACTGGCCCATGTCCCACTTTCTCTATTAGTACACTATTTCCTTTTTTTTTTTAGATTTAAAATACTTTTGAAAATGAGGATGACCGGTGGTTAGTGTAATTTGTGTCTTCGTCTCTCTGCCTCTGTCTCTGTCTCTGTCTATGTCTATGTCTATGTCTCTATCTCTCTGTCTCTGCCTCTCTATCTCTGTCTCTGTCTCTGTCTATGTCTATATCTATGTCTATGTCTCTGCCTCTATCTCTCTGTCTCTGCCTCTATCTCTCTGCCTCTGTCTCTGCCTCTATCTCTGTCTCTGTCTCTCTATCTCTGTCTCTGTCTCTGTCTGTCTCTGTCTCTGTCTATGTCTATGTCTATGTCTCTGCCTCTATCTCTCTGTCTCTGCCTCTATCTCTCTGCCTCTGTCTCTGCCTCTATCTCTGTCTCTGTCTCTGTCTCTGTCTCTGTCTATGTCTCTATCTCTCTGTCTATGTCTCTGTCTGTCTCTCTGTCTATGTCTATGTCTCTGTCTCTATCTCTCTGCTTCTGTCTCTGCCTCTCTCTCTCTCTCTGTCTCTGTCTCTATCTCTTTGTCTATGTCTCTATCTCTTTGTCTATGTTTATATCTCTATCTCTCTGTCTATGTCTCTATGTCTCTATCTCTCTGTCTCTCTCTCTGTCTATGCCTATGTCTCTATCTCTCTGTCTATCTCTGCCTCTCTGTCCTCTTGTCTATGTCTATGTCTCTATCTCTCTGTCTATGTCTCTATCTCTCAGTCTCTATCTGTCCTCTTGTCTATGTCTCTATCTCTCTGTCTCTGTCTCTGTCTCTGCCTCTCTGTCTCTGTCTCTGCCTCTCTATCTCTGTCTATGTCTATGTCTATGTCTATGTCTATGTCTCTATCTCTCTGTCTATGTCTATGTCTCTGTCTCTGCCTCTATCTCTCTGCCTCTGTCTCTGCCTCTCTCTCTGTCTATGTCTCTGTCTCTATCTCTCTGTCTATCTCTCTGTCTCTGTCTCTGTCCTCTTGTCTATGTCTATGTCTCTATCTCTCTGCCTCTCTCTGTCCTCTTGTCTATGTCTATGTCTCTATCTCTCTGTCTATGTCTCTATCTCTCAGTCTCTCTCTGTCCTCTTGTCTATGTCTCTATCTCTGTCTCTGTCTCTGCCTCTCTGTCTCTGTCTCTGTCTCTGTCTCTGTCTCTGCCTCTCTATCTCTGTCTATGTCTATGTCTATGTCTATGTCTCTATCTCTCTGTCTATGTCTATGTCTCTGTCTCTGCCTCTATCTCTCTGCCTCTGTCTCTGCCTCTCTCTCTGTCTATGTCTCTGTCTCTATCTCTCTGTCTCTGTCCTCTTGTCTATGTCTATGTCTCTATCTCTCTGCCTCTCTCTGTCCTTTTGTCTATGTCTATGTCAATTTCTCTCTGTCTATGTCTCTATCTCTCTGTCTCTCTCTGTCCTCTTGTCTATGTCTATGTCTCTATCTCTCTGTCTATGTCTCTATCTCTCAGTCTCTGTCTCTGTCTCTCTGTCTATGTCTCTGTCTCTCTGTCTATCTCTCTGTCTCTGTCTCTGTCCTCTTGTCTATGTCTATGTCTCTATCTCTCTGCCTCTCTCTGTCCTCTTGTCTATGTCTATGTCTCTATCTCTCTGTCTATGTCTCTATCTCTCAGTCTCTATCTGTCCTCTTGTCTATGTCTCTATCTCTCTGTCTCTGTCTCTGTCTCTGTCTCTGTCTCTGCCTCTCTGTCTCTGTCTCTGCCTCTCTATCTCTGTCTATGTCTATGTCTATGTCTATATCTATGTCTATGTCTATGTCTCTATCTCTCTGTCTATGTCTATGTCTCTGTCTCTGCCTCTATCTCTCTGCCTCTGTCTCTGCCTCTCTCTCTGTCTATGTCTCTGTCTCTATCTCTCTGTCTATCTCTCTGTCTCTGTCTCTGTCCTCTTGTCTATGTCTATGTCTCTATCTCTCTGCCTCTCTCTGTCCTCTTGTCTATGTCTATGTCTCTATCTCTCTGTCTATGTCTCTATCTCTCAGTCTCTCTCTGTCCTCTTGTCTATGTCTCTATCTCTCTGTCTCTCTCTCTGTCTATGTCTATATCTCTCTGTCTATGTCTCTGTCTCTGTCCTCTGTCTCTCTGTCTCTGTCTCTGTCTCGGCCTCCATGTCTCTGTCTCTGTCTCTGTCTCTCTGTCTCTGTCTCTGTCTCTCTGTCTATGTCTCTGTCTCTCTGTCTATGTCTCTGTCTATGTCTCTATCCCTATGTCTATGTCTATGTATCTAACTCTCTGTCTCTGTCCTCTGCCTCTCTGTCTCTGTCTCTGCCTCTCAGTCTCTGTCTCCATGTCTCTGTCTCTGCCTCTCAGTCTCTGTCTCCGTGTCTCTGTCTCTGCCTCTCAGTCTCTGTTTGCATGTCTCTGTCTCCATGTCTCTGTCTCTACCTGTCTGTCTCTGTCGCTCAGTCTCTGTCTCGGTCTCCATGTCTCTGTCTATCTGTCTATCATTCTCTCAGTCTCTGTCTCTGTCTCGGTCTCTATGTCTCTCTCTCTGCCTCTCAGCCTCTGTCTCCATATCTCTGTCTCCATGTCTCTGTCTCGGTGTCTCTGTCACTGCATCTGTCTCTGTCCCTCAGTCTCTGTCTCGGTTTCCATGCCTCTGTCTCTGCCTCTCAGTCTCTGTCTCTATGTCTCTGTCTCTATGTTTCTGTCTCTATGTTTCTGTCTCTATGTTTCTGTCTCCATGTCTCTGTCTCCATGTCTCTGTCTGTATGTTTCTGTCTCCATGTCTCTCTCTCTGTCTCTCAGTTTCTGTCTCGGTCTCCATGTCTATGTCTCTGTCTCTGTCTCTGTCTATGTCTCTGTCTATGTCTATATCTCTCTGTCTATGTCTATGTCTATGTCTCTGTCTCTGTCTCTATCTCTCTGTCTATGTATATGTATCTAACTCTCTGTCTCTGTCCTCTGCCTCTCTGTCTCTGTCTCCATGTCTCTGTCTATCTGTCTCTCAGTCTCTCAGCCTCTGTCTCGGTCTCCATGTCTCTGTCTATCTGTCTCTCAGTCTCTCAGTCTCTGTCTCGGTCTCCATGTCTCTGTCTATCTGTCTATCTGTCTCTCAGTCTCTGTCTCGGTCTCCATGTCTCTGTCTATCTGTCTCTCAGTCTCTGTCTCGGTCTCCATGTCTCTGTCTATCTGTCTATCTGTCTCTCAGTCTCTGTCTCGGTCTCTATGTCTCTGTCTCTGCCTCTCAGCCTCTGCCTCTCAGTCTCTGTCTCCATATCTCTGTCTCCATGTCTCTGTCTCGGTGTCTCTGTCACTGCATCTGTCTCTGCCTCTCAGTCTCTGTCTCTATGTCTCTGTCTCTATGTTTCTGTCTCCATGTCTCTGTCTCTGTTCCTGTCTCCATGTCTCCATGTCTCTGTCTGTATGTTTCTGTCTCCATGTCTCTCTCTCTGTCTCTCAGTTTCTGTCTCGGTCTCCATGTCTCTGTCTTTGTCTCCATGTCTCTGTCTCCATGTTTCTGTCTCCATGTCTCTGTCTCTGTCTGTATGTTTCTGTCTCCATGTCTCTCTCTCTGTCTCTCAGTTTCTGTCTCGGTCTCCATGTCTCTGTCTCCATGTTTCTGTCTCCATGTCTCTGTCTCTGTCTGTATGTTTCTGTCTCCATGTCTCTCTCTCTGTCTCTCAGTTTCTGTCTCGGTCTCCATGTCTATATCTCTGTCTCTGTCTCTGTCTCTGTTTATGTCTCTGTCTATGTCTATATCTCTCTGTCTCTGTCTCTGCCTCTCTCTCTCTCTCTGTCTCTGTCTCTGTCTCTATCTCTTTGTCTCTGTCTCTATCTCTTTGTCTATGTCTATGTCTCTATCTCTCTGTCTATGTCTCTATGTCTCTATCTCTCTGTGTCTCTCTCTGTCTATGTCTATGTCTCTATCTCTCTGTCTATCTCTCTGTCTCTGTCTCTGTCCTCTTGTCTCTGTCTATGTCTCTATCTCTCTGCCTCTCTCTGTCCTCTTGTCTATATCTCTATCTCTCTGTCTCTCTCTCTGTCTATGTCTCTGTCTCTGTCTCTCTGTCTCGGTCTCTGTCTATGTCTCTATCACTCTGTCTCTATCTCTGTCTCTGTCTCTGTCTCTGTCTCTGTCTCTGTCTCTGTCTCTGTCTCTCTGTCTCGGTCTCTGTCTATGTCTCTATCACTCTGTCTCTATCTCTGTCTCTGTCTCTGTCTCTGTCCTCTGCCTCTCTGTCTCTGTCTCTGCCTCTCTGTCTCTGTCTCTGCCTCTCAGTCTCTGTTTCGATGTCTCTATCTCCATGTCTCTGTCTCTGCCTCTCAGTCTCTGTCTCCATGTCTCTGTCTCTGCCTCTCAGTCTCTGTTTCCATGTCTCTGTCTCCATGTCTCTGTCTCTGTCTCTGTCTCAAACGCCTCCTAGACAGCCATCTGTACGTTAAGCCGGAAAAATGTGCATTCCATTCATCCCGAGGACAATTCCTGGGATTTGTAGTGGAACCCGGTCGAGTCCAAATGGACCCCAGGAAGATAGAGGCGGTAGCGGCCCACCCCCAAATCCGTTAAGGAAGTTCAGCGTTTCCTGGGCTTCACAAACTTTTACCGCAAGTTCATCAAGAACTTCAGCTTTAACCAAGGGTGGCAATGCAAGGTTTTTGTGGGGAAGAGAAGCTGAGACGGCCTTCCAAGGACTCAAGCAGCGCGTCCTCTCTGCTCCCATCCTGATACTACCGACTACGGATGAACCGTTTGTGGTGGAGGTAGACGCCTCAGAGGTTGGTGTTGGAGCTGTCCTGTCTCAGAGGGGTGAAGACAAGAAGCTTCATCCGTGCGCTTTCTTCTCACACCGGCTTACCCCGGCTGAGAGGAACTACGATGTGGGGGATCGTGAACTTCTAGCGGTTAAGATGGCATTGAAGGAATGGAGACACTGGCTCGAGTGGGCTTCTCACCCGTTTCAAGTGCTTACGGACCACAAAAATCTAGAGTATATCCAGCAGGCGAAGCGGTTGAACTCTAGACAAGCTAGATGGTCTCTTTTCTTCAATCGATTCCAGTTTATCATCACCTATCGGCCCGGGTCGAAGAATCTCAAACCGGATGCCCTGTCCCGAGTCTACGCTCCTGCCATTCGAGATGACACGGACATGCCTGTCCTTCCTGCTGCTAAGATCGTGGCTCCGATCTCGTGGCAAGTTGAGGACTGTACCAACTGTAGCTCAGTTGGTAGAGCATGGCGCTTGTAACGCCAGGGTAGTGGGTTCTCCCGGGACCACCCATACGTAGAATGTATGCACACATGACTGTAAGTCGCTTTGGATAAAAGCGTCTGCTAAATGGCATATATTAGACAAGCTCAAGCTATCGAACCGGACCCGAAAGGAGGTCCTGCCAATCGGTTGTTTGTCCCCAAGGCAGTGAGGACTCAGGTCCTTCTGTGGGGGCACTCCTCTCGCCTCACCTGTCACCCGGGCGTAGGTCGCACCTTGGAGTTCATCCAGCGTAAGTTCTGGTGGCCTACCATAAGAGAAGACGTTGCCACTTTCGTCAATGCCTGCCCCGTGTGCTGCCAGGGCAAATCTTCTCACCTCCGCCCTCAAGGACTCCTTCACCCTTTACCTGTTCCCCACAGACCCTGGTCCCATATCTTGTTGGACTTTATTACTGGCCTTCCTCCATCCCATGGCAATACTACTATCCGGGTCCTGACAGTCTCTGTCACTGCATCTGTCTCTGTCCCTCAGTCTCTGTCTCGGTTTCCATGCCTATGTCTCTGCCTCTCTGTCTCTATGTCTCTGTCTCTATGTTTCTGTCTCTATGTTTCTGTCTCCATGTCTCTGTCTCCATGTCTCTGTCTCTGTTCCTGTCTCCATGTCTCTGTCTCTGTCTGTATGTTTCTGTCTCCATGTCTCTCTCTCTGTCTCTCAGTTTCTGTCTCGGTCTCCATGTCTCTGTCTCCATGTCTCTGTCTCCATGTTTCTGTCTCCATGTTTCTGTCTCCACGTCTCTGTCTCTCAGCTTCTGTCTCTGTCCTCTCTGTCTCAGTCTCGATGTCTTTGTCTCTGCCTCTCTGTCTCTGCCTCTGCCTCTCAGTCTCTGTCTCTATGTCTCTGTCTCTATGTCTCTGTCTCCATGTCTCTGTCTCCATGTCTCTGTTTCTGTCTCAGTCTCTATATTTCTGTCTGTCTCTCTCTCTGCCTCTCAGCCTCTGCCGCTCAGTCTCTGTCTCCATATCTCTGTCTCCATGTCTCTGTCTCGGTCTCTCAGTTTCTGTCTCTGTCCTCTGTCTCTATGTCTCTGTCTCGGTCTCGGTCTCCATGTCTCTGCCTCTCAGTCTCTGTCTCCATGTCTCTGTCTCTGCCTCTCTGTCTCTCTGTCTCTATGTTTCTGTCTCCATGTCTCTGTCTCTCAGTCTCTATGTCTGTCTCCATGTCTCGGTCTCTCTGTCCTCTGTCCTCTGTTTCTCTGTCTCTGTCTCCATGTCTCCAACTCTGTCTCTCAGTTTCTGTTTCGGTCTTCATGTCTCTGTCTCTCTGTCTCCATGTCTCTGTCTCTGTCTCTGCCTCTCAGTCTCCATGTCTCTGTCTCCATATCTCTGTCTCCATGTCTCTGTCTCGGTCTCTCAGTTTCTGTCTCTGTCCTCTGTCTCTATGTCTCGGTCTCGGTCTCCATGTCTCTGCCTCTGCCTCTCTGTCTCTGTCTCTGTCTTGGTCTCCATGTCTCTGCCTCTCAGTCTCTGTCTCCATGTCTCTGTCTCTGCCTCTCTGTCTCTCTGTCTCTATGTTTCTGTCTCCATGTCTTTGTCTCTCAGTCTCCATGTCTCTGTCTCCATGTCTCTGTCTCCATGTCTCTGTCTCTGTCTCTCTTTCTCTGTTACAGGGCCCAGATGCAGCCTGGAAGCTGATGTTATGTTGTGGTGAGTTTCCAATCGGCATTTAACCTGGTGTTTAACCCAAAAGACTCAGACTTTTCTGTTTCCAGCCATACCCGTGTCTCACTGGGCCATGGCTCCTGCAGATCTGCCTTGACTTCGGGCCGAGCCCAGGCGCTGGCTAATTCTCAGCTTGCATTTACATAACTGTGAACTTCAACACCTTCTCACAAAGCAACTGTTTTGAATCCTGCATAGGTTGTTGATTCTGCTTGCCCCATGTCTTCAGTGTCACATTACTGAGGGCAACACAATCACACTAGAGCTCACATTAATGGTCCAATGCAGACGTTTTTATCTCTATCAAATCATATCCGGGTGACAATTAAGTACCTTACTGTCATTGTTTTCAATTGAAATTGTCAAAATTAAACAAAAATAGCTTCCGAGCAAAGAACAATTTCTCAAGCAAGATTTTGCTAGGACTGTCTGGGAGGAGTCTGAGTGGGAGGGGAAACTGAAAACTAGCTGTTATTGGCAGAGGTGTGGAACTCTCTTTCTTATTGGTCTATAACACATTTATAGAATGTCACCAGGCAGGCCAAAACTCCATCGCAAAATGTCACAGTATTTCACAGTATAATACCAACTTCATAGTGTGGAAATACTGTATATATAAAACACATAAAATCAAGACTGTGTGTGTGTGTGTGTGTGTGTGTGTGTGTGTGTGTCCCTCGACTTATTCCCACCGTCCTTCCACTCTCTCAATCCCATAGGAATATAGATTCCCCAAAGAAACGAGACATCCCCCCCCTATACTCAAGTCAAAATCAAATCAAATTGTATTGGTCACATACACATGGTTAGCAGATGTTATTGCGAGTGTAGAAAAAATGCTTGTGCTTCTAGATCCGACAGTGCAGCAATATCTAACATGTAATCTATCAATTCCACAACAACTACCTAATACACACAAATCTAAGTAAAGGAATGGAATAAGAATATATACATATAAATATATGGATGAGCAATGACAGAGTGGCTTGACATAGGCAAGATGCAATAGATGGTATAAAGTGGCCAGTGATGTCAAGTCTGTATAACTGTTTAACAGTCTGATGGCCTTGAGATAGAAACTGTTATTCAGTGTTTTGATGAACCTGTACTGACCTCGCCTTCTGGATGATAACGTGGTGAACAGGCAGTGGCTCGGGTGGATGTTGACCTTGATGGCCTTTTTGGCCTTCCTGTGACATCGGGTGCTGTAGGTGTCCTGGAGTGCAGGCAGTGTGCCCCTAGCGATGCACTGTGCAGACCATACCACCTACTGGAGAGCCCTGTGGTTGAGGGCGACGCAGTTGCTGTACCAGGTGGTGATACAGCCCGACAGGATGCTCTCAATTGTGCATCGGTAAAAGTTTGTGAGGTACAATACAATACACGGTACGGTACAATACACGGTACGGTACAATACACGGTACGGTACAATACAATACACAGTACGGTACGGTTCAATACAATACACGGTACGGTACAATACAAAACACGGTACGGTACAATACAATACACGGTACGGTACAATACACGGTACGGTACAATACACGGTACGGTACAATACAATACACAGTACGGTACGGTTCAATACAATACACGGTACGGTACAATACAAAACACGGTACGGTACAATACAATACACAGTACGGTACAATACAATACAATACACGGTACAATACAATACACGGTACGGTACCATACAATACACGGTACGTTACAATACACGGTACGGTACAATACAATACACGGTACAATACAATACACGGTACGGTACAATACACGGTACGATACAATACAATACACGGTACAATACAATACACGGTACGGTACAATACAATACACGTTATGGTATAATACACGGTACGGTACAATACAATACATGGTACGGTACAATACAATACACGGTACGGTACAAGACAATACACGGTACGGTACAATACAATACACGGTACGGTACAAGACAATACACGGTACGGTACAATACAATACACGGTACGGTACAATACAATACACGGTACGGTACAATACACGGTACGGTACAATACAATACACGGTATGGTACAATACAATACACGGTACGGTATAATACACGGTACGGTATGGTACAATACACAGTAAAGTACAATACAATACACGGTCCAATACAATACACGGTACAATACAACACACGGTACATATTGGTACGGTACAATACAATACAAGGTACAATACAATATACGGTACAATACAATACACGGTACGGAACAATACAATACACGGCACAGTACGGTACAATACAATACACGGTACAATACAATACACGGTACAATACAATACACGGTACGGAACAATACAATACACGGCACAGTACGGTACAATACAATACATGGTACGGTACAATACAATACACGGTACAGTACGTTACACGGTACATATTGGTACGGTGCAATACAATACACGGTATGGTCAATACACGGTACGGTACAATACAATACACAGTACGGTACAATACACGGTACGGTACAATACAATACACGGTACGTTACAATACACGGTACGGTACAATACAATACACGGTACGGTACAATACAATACACAGTACGGTACAATACACGGTACGGTACAATACAATACACGGTACGTTACAATACACGGTACGGTACAATACAATACACGGTACGGTACAAGACAATACACGGTACGGTACAATACAATACATGGTACGGTACAATACACGGTATGGTGCAATACACGGCATGGTACGGACCAATACAATACAATGCACGGTACGGTACAATACACGGTACGGTACAATACAATACATGGTACGGTACAATACAATACACGGTACAGTACGTTACACGGTACATATTGGTACGGTGCAATACAATACACGGTATGGTCAATACACGGTACGGTACAATACAATACACAGTACGGTACAATACACGGTACGGTACAATACAATACACGGTACGTTACAATACACGGTACGGTACAATACAATACACGGTACGGTACAATACAATACACAGTACGGTACAATACACGGTACGGTACAATACAATACACGGTACGTTACAATACACGGTACGGTACAATACAATACACGGTACGGTACAAGACAATACACGGTACGGTACAATACAATACATGGTACGGTACAATACACGGTATGGTGCAATACACGGTACGGTACAATACAATACACGGCACGGTACGGTATAATACAATACACGGTACGGGATACAATACAATAAACGGTACGGTAGAATACACGGTACATATTGGTACGGTATAATACAATACACGGTACAATACATTACACGGTATGGTACAATACAATACAGGGTACGGTACAATACACGGTACGGTACAATACAATACACGGTACGGAACAAAACAATACACGGCACGGTACGGTACAAAGCAATACACGGTACGGTACAATACAGGGTACGGAACAAAACAATACAATACAATACATGGTACGGAACAAAACAATACACGGTACGGTACAATACAATACACGGTACGGTATTGTACACGGTACAGTACAATACAATACACGGCACGGTACGGTTCAATACAATACATGGTACGGAACAAAACAATACACGGCACGGTACGGTACAATACAATCCACGGTACAATACAATCCACGGTACAATACAATACACGGTACGGTACGGTACAATACACGGTACGGTACACGGTACGGTACAATACACATATTCTAGGTTAACAGGCTCTTAATGCTTCTCCACCCCCACCATCTAGCATTCTGTTATTATGAATGCCTCTTTAATATATAATCTATTATTGTAATGTCCGGGAGAAAGAAATGGCCAGAATCCATTTCTACCATTATGTCCTGGAGAAATCGAGACTATATCAACAGGCAGCCCACCTAATGAACACACTTGTATTGATCCGATGAGGCTCTGTCTTTTTCCATACGGGAGAATACACTGTATAAGGGTTGTCAAATATAATAATAATAAGCGGACCTGGGTTCAAATAGTATTTGAAATATTTTGACCGTGTTTAGCATGTTTTTTTGATTGAGCTTGCCTGACACAATGGAGCCAATGGAATGGTCCCAAAAGTGTAAAGTTGTCGATCTGCCGCTTCCGACAGGCTCAAGAAAACACTCAAATGCAGAAATATTTAAAGTTGTAGCTGAAAACATGTGTGAATTTAGGCACAGAAGTCATGTTGGTTTACCTCCATATGGCATATACCGTAGCAGTGGTTCAGGAGTGACATTGTTTCCACACATTACAGTGAGACTGTGGTTTTAATTCAAGCATTTAATTCACATATTCCATTTGTACTGTGCAAAGTGGATAGAGACTTGGAACACTTGGATGGTCTGTCTGTCCTGCTAGTATGAGATATTAACACAGGGTGGTGCTCTTTACCTCCTGAAAACCACAGACTATACAGTATCAAGTATAAAGCCTAGTGCTGGGATGTGTGTAATGTCACTGAGAATCACTGGAATGGAAGGAATCCTCTGGTCTGATGATGATGATGCACTAATGATGATGATGAATGATGTTGGTGTTGATGATGATGATGTTGGTGGTGATAGTGAACAACTGATGATGATGATGATGATTTCAAATATAAGAAGAAAGAAGGGACATACAGCACCAGCCAAAAGTTTGGACACACCTACTCATTCAAGGGTTTTTCTTTATTTTTACTATTTTCTCCATTGTAGAATAACACATGGAATAACGTAGCAACCAAATCAAATCAAAATATATATTAGATTTTAGATTCTTCAAAGTAGCCACCCTTTGTGCCTTGATGACAGCTTTGCACACTCTTGCCAATCTCTCAAACAACTTCACCTGGAATGCTTTTCCAACCGTCTTGAAGGAGTTCCCACATATGCTGAGCACTTGTTGGCTGCTTTTCCTTCACTCTGCAGTCCAACTCATCCCAAATCATATCAATTGGGCTGAGGTCGGGTGATTGTGGAGGCCAGGTCATCTGATGCAGCACTCCATCACTCTCCTTCTTTGTCAAATAGCCCTTACACAGCCTGGAGGTGTGTATTGAGTTGTTGTCCTGTTGAAAAATAAATGGTAGACTTACTAAGCGCAAACCAGATGGGGTGGCGTCTCACTGCAGAATGTTCTGGTAGCCATGCTGGTTGTGTGCCTTGAATTCTTAATAAATCACGTGTCACCAGAAAAGCACCCCCACACCATTAAACCTCCTCCTCCGTGCTTCACACATGCAGAGATCATCCGTTGACCTACTCTCACAAAGACACGGCTGTTGGAACCAAAAATCTCAAATTTGGGCTCATTAGACCAAAGGACTAATGTCCATTTCTCATGTTTCTTGGCTCAAGCAAGTCTCTTCTTCTTATTGGTGTCCTTTAGTTGTGGTTTCTTTGCAGCAATTAGATCATGAAGGCCTGATTCACGCTGTGTCCTCTGAACTGTTGATGTTGAGATGTGTCTGTTATTTGAACTCTGTGAAGCATTTATTTGAGCTGCAATTTCTGAGGCTGGTAACTAATCAACTTATCCTCTGCTGCAGAGGTAATTCTGTGGCGGTACTCATGAGAGCCAGTTTCATCATAGCGATTGATGGTTTTTGCTTCTGCACTTGAAGAGACTTTCAAAGTTCTTGAAATTTTCCGCATTGACTGATCTTGTCTTAAAGTAATAATGGACTGTCATTTCTCTTTGCTTATTTGAGCTGTTCTTTCCATAATAGGGACTTGGTCTTTTACCAAATAGGGCTATCGTCTGTACACCACCCATACCTTGTCACAACACAACTGATTGGCTCAAACGCATTAAAAAGGAAAGAAATTCCAATGAACTTTTAACAAGGCACACCTGTTGAAGCTGGTTGAGAGAATGCCAAGAGTGTGCAAAGCTGTCATCAAGCTGTCATTTTTTTAACACTTTTTTGGTTACTACATGATTCCATATGTGTTATTTCATAGTTGTGATGTCTTTACTATTATTCTACAGTGTAGAAAATAGCAAAAAAAAACTTTGACTGGTAATGTGTGTATAACAAGCTTTTGTTATTATTATAGTAGTATTATTATTATATAATTATTATTATATTATTGTATTATTATTATATTATTAGTATTATACTATTATTATGTATCATTATTATATTATTGTATTATTATTATATTAATATTATATTATTATAATATTAGCAGTATTATACTATTAGTATGTATCATTATTATATTATTGTATTATTATTATATTAATATTATATTATTATAATATTAGCAGCATTATACTATTAGTATGTATCATTGTTATATTATTGTATTATTATTATATTATTATTATTATATCATGTTATTAGTATATCATTATTACTTTTATATTTATATTATTATTATATTATTATAATATTATTATTACATTATTATAGTATGTTAGTATTATATAATTATATAATTATTATAGTATTATTAGTATTATACTATTATTATGTTATATTAGTGTGTTATTATTATTATATTATTATTATGATATTAGTATTAATATTACATTATTATATTATTGTTATAGTATTATTAGTATTATACTATTATTATATGTTTATATTATTGTATTATTATTATTATATTATTATTATATTATGGTATTATTATATTATTATTGTATTATACATTATTATTACATTATTATTATTGTATTATTAGTATTAAATTATTATTACATTATTATATTATTTTATTATTATGAGAGGCAGAGACAGAGGCAGAGACTGAGAGACAGAGACATGGAGACCGAGACAGAGACAGTGTCCCCATGAGTGACAGAACACTGAGCCAATCACGGCACAACTAGAGAACATTACCAACCACTACGGTCCGTATTTTCCGCAGGCTGCCCCACCACCACCGAAAGCACTGAGCTAGGTTGAAACATCTACATTTTGGAGCAGCCTTACTCAAGAAAGCAAAAAATCTAATCAAAATCAAATCAAAATGTATTTATATAGCCCTTCGTACATCAGCTGATATCTCAAAGTGCTGTACAGAAACCCAGCCTAAAACCCCAAACAGCAAGCAATGCAGGTGTAGAAGCACGGAGAGAGACTATGTTTGTATGCAGCTTTATTACCTCAATGATATACATATATTTTTTTATTGTTTGCCAACTGATATGTGACATGTATTAATGCCAAAATAAAATGCAAAACAGGCAACACTTTTCTTTATTTTTTGCTAAACAGGTGGGGCTCAAAACAGGCTCTGCCCAACCTGCCCCTCATTCACACTGCCCCTCACACTGCCCCTCACACTGCCTCTCATTCATTCACACTGCCCCTCACACTGCCCCTCACACTGCCTCTCATTCATTCACACTGCCCCTCACACTGCCCCTCACACTGCCTCTCATTCATTCACACTGTCCCTCACACTGCCCCTCACACTGCCTCTCATTCATTCACACTGCCCCTCACACTGCCCCTCACACTGCCTCTCATTCATTCACACTGCCCCTCACACTGCCCCTCACACTGCCTCTCATTCATTCACACTGCCCCTCACACTGCCCCTCACACTGCCTCTCATTCATTCACACTGCCCCTCACACTGCCCCTCACACTGCCTCTCATTCATTCACACTGCCCCTCACACTGCCCCTCACACTGCCTCTCATTCATTCACACTGCCCCTCACACTGCCCCTCACACTGCCTCTCATTCATTCACACTGCCCCTCACACTGCCCCTCACACTGCCCCTCACACTGCCCCTCACACTGCCTCTCATTCATTCATGCACACTACTCTTATCCATCTCATCATATAACCTACCCTGTTGTCTAGAGAGCATGGGCCAAACCCAGATTGGGCAAGTTAGCGTTTTATTTCCACAGAGTTGAAAATGTGATGGAAACCCATTTAACTTAGACGTTTTATTTAGTACATGGGAACTTAGTTGCACATTTTTTTTAATTTTCACTATGTCATCAAGCACAGCCTTTTATCCGTAATAAGTCTGTTTGATGGAAACACACCTTTCGTGGAAAAATGTGCATATTGTTTTTATGCGGATTTTAGAATATTCACATTCAAATCATTGTTAATTGGATGGAAACCTAGCTACTGATCATGTTGTGTAATGGAAACCTAGCTACTGATCATGTTGTGTAATGGAAACCTAGCTACGGATCATGTTGTGTAATGGAATGGAAACCTAGCTACTGATCATGTTGTGTAATGGAAACCTAGTTACTGATCATGTTGTGTAATGGAAACCTAGCTACTGATCATGTTGTGTAATGGAAACCTAGCTACGGATCATGTTGTGTGATGGAAACCTAGCTACTGATCATGTTGTGTAATGGAAACCTAGCTACTGATCATGTTGTGTAATGGAAACCTAGCTACTGATCATGTTGTGTAATGGAAATCTAGCTACTGATCATGTTGTGTAATGGAAACCTAGCTACTGATCATGTTGTGTAATGGAAACCTAGTTACTGATCATGTTGTGTAATGGAAACCTAGCTACTGATCATGTTGTGTAATGGAAACCTAGCTACGGATCATGTTGTGTGATGGAAACCTAGCTACTGATCATGTTGTGTAATGGAAACCTAGCTACTGATCATGTTGTGTAATGGAAACCTAGCTACTGATCATGTTGTGTAATGGAAATCTAGCTACTGATCATGTTGTGTAATGGAAACCTAGCTACTGATCATGTTGTGTAATGGAAACCTAGCTACTGATCATGTTGTGTAATGGAAATCTAGCTACTGATCATGTTGTGTAATGGAAACCTAGCTACTGATCATGTTGTGTAATGGAAACCTAGCTACTGATCATGTTGTGTAATGGAAATCTAGCTACTGATCATGTTGTGTAATGGAAACCTAGCTACTGATCATGTTGTGTAATGGAAATCTAGCTACTGATCATGTTGTGTAATGGAAACCTAGCTACTGATCATGTTGTGTAATGGAAACCTAGCTACTGATCATGTTGTGTAATGGAAACCTAGCTACGGATCATGTTGTGTAATGGAATGGAAACCTAGCTACTGATCATGTTGTGTAATGGAAACCTAGTTACTGATCATGTTGTGTAATGGAAACCTAGCTACTGATCATGTTGTGTAATGGAAACCTAGCTACGGATCATGTTGTGTGATGGAAACCTAGCTACTGATCATGTTGTGTAATGGAAACCTAGCTACTGATCATGTTGTGTAATGGAAACCTAGCTACTGATCATGTTGTGTAATGGAAATCTAGCTACTGATCATGTTGTGTAATGGAAACACTGATCATGTTGTGTAATGGAAACCTAGTTACTGATCATGTTGTGTAATGGAAACCTAGCTACTGATCATGTTGTGTAATGGAAACCTAGCTACTGATCATGTTGTGTGATGGAAACCTAGCTACTGATCATGTTGTGTAATGGAAACCTAGCTACTGATCATGTTGTGTAATGGAAACCTAGCTACTGATCATGTTGTGATATGTTGTGTAATGGAAACCTAGCTACTGATCATGTTGTGTAATGGAAACCTAGCTACTGATCATGTTGTGTAATGGAAACCTAGCTACTGATCATGTTGTGTAATGGAAATCTAGCTACTGATCATGTTGTGTAATGGAAATCTAGCTACTGATCATGTTGTGTAATGGAAACCTAGCTACTGATCATGTTGTGTAATGGAAATCTAGCTACTGATCATGTTGTGTAATGGAAACCTAGCTACTGATCATGTTGTGTAATGGAAACCTAGCTACTGATCATGTTGTGTAATGGAAATCTAGCTACTGATCATGTTGTGTAATGGAAACCTAGCTACTGATCATGTTGTGTACCTAGCTACTCATGTTGTGTAATGGAATGGAAACCTAGCTACTGATCATGTTGTGTAATGGAAACCTAGCTACTGATCATGTTGTGTAATGGAAACCTAGCTACTGATCATGTTGTGTAATGGAAACCTAGCTCATGTTGTGTAATGGAAACCTACTACGGATCATGTTGTGTGATGGAAACCTAGCTACTGATCATGTTGTGTAATGGAAACCTAGCTACTGATCATGTTGTGTAATGGAAACCTAGCTACTGATCATGTTGTGTAATGGAAACCTAGCTACTGATCATGTTGTGTAATGGAAACCTAGTTACTGATCATGTTGTGTAATGGAAACCTAGCTACTGATCATGTTGTGTAATGGAAACCTAGCTACGGATCATGTTGTGTGATGGAAACCTAGCTACTGATCATGTTGTGTAATGGAAACCTAGCTACTGATCATGTTGTGTAATGGAAACCTAGCTACTGATCATGTTGTGTAATGGAAATCTAGCTACTGATCATGTTGTGTAATGGAAACCTAGCTACTGATCATGTTGTGTAATGGAAACCTAGCTACTGATCATGTTGTGTAATGGAAACCTAGCTACTGATCATGTTGTGTAATGGAAACCTAGCTACGGATCATGTTGTGTGATGGAAACCTAGCTACTGATCATGTTGTGTAATGGAAACCTAGCTACTGATCATGTTGTGTAATGGAAACCTAGCTACTGATCATGTTGTGTAATGGAAATCTAGCTACTGATCATGTTGTGTAATGGAAACCTAGCTACTGATCATGTTGTGTAATGGAAACCTAGCTACTGATCATGTTGTGTAATGGAAATCTAGCTACTGATCATGTTGTGTAATGGAAACCTAGCTACTGATCATGTTGTGTACTGCTACTGATCATGTTGTGTAATGGAAATCTAGCTACTGATCATGTTGTGTAATGGAAACCTAGCTACTGATCATGTTGTGTAATGGAAATCTAGCTACTGATCATGTTGTGTAATGGAAACCTAGCTACTGATCATGTTGTGTAATGGAAACCTAGCTACTGATCATGTTGTGTAATGGAAACCTAGCTACTGATCATGTTGTGTAATGGAAACCTAGCTACTGATCATGTTGTGTAATGGAAACCTAGCTACTGATCATGTTGTGTAATGGAAATCTAGCTACTGATCATGTTGTGTAATGGAAACCTAGCTACTGATCATGTTGTGTAATGGAAACCTAGCTACTGATCATGTTGTGTAATGGAAATCTAGCTACTGATCATGTTGTGTAATGGAAACCTAGCTACTGATCATGTTGTGTGATGGAAACCTAGCTACTGATCATGTTGTGTAATGGAAACCTAGCTACTGATCATGTTGTGTAATGGAAACCTAGCTACTGATCATGTTGTGTGATGGAAACCTAGCTACTGATCATGTTGTGTAATGGAAACCTAGCTACTGATCATGTTGTGTAATGGAAACCTAGCTACTGATCATGTTGTGTAATGGAAATCTAGCTACTGATCATGTTGTGTAATGGAAACCTAGCTACTGATCATGTTGTGTAATGGAAACCTAGCTACTGATCATGTTGTGTAATGGAAACCTAGCTACTGATCATGTTGTGTAATGGAAACCTAGCTACTGATCATGTTGTGTGATGGAAACCTAGCTACTGATCATGTTGTGTAATGGAAATCTAGCTACTGATCATGTTGTGTAATGGAAACCTAGCTACTGATCATGTTGTGTAATGGAAACCTAGCTACTGATCATGTTGTGTAATGGAAACCTAGCTACTGATCATGTTGTGTAATGGAAACCTAGCTACTGATCATGTTGTGTAATGGAAACCTAGCTACTGATCATGTTGTGTAATGGAAACCTAGCTACGGATCATGTTGTGTGATGGAAACCTAGCTACTGATCATGTTGTGTAATGGAAATCTAGCTACTGATCATGTTGTGTAATGGAAACCTAGCTACTGATCATGTTGTGTAATGGAAACCTAGCTACTGATCATGTTGTGTAATGGAAACCTAGCTACTGATCATGTTGTGTAATGGAAACCTAGCTACTGATCATGTTGTGTAATGGAAACCTAGCTACTGATCATGTTGTGTAATGGAAACCTAGCTACGGATCATGTTGTGTGATGGAAACCTAGCTACTGATCATGTTGTGTAATGGAAATCTAGCTACTGATCATGTTGTGTAATGGAAACCTAGCTACGGATCATGTTGTGTGATGGAAACCTAGCTACTGATCATGTTGTGTAATGGAAACCTAGCTACTGATCATGTTGTGTAATGGAATGGAAACCTAGCTACTGATCATGTTGTGTAATGGAAACCTAGCTACTGATCATGTTGTGTAATGGAAACCTAGCTACTGATCATGTTGTGTAATGGAATGGAAACCTAGCTACTGATCATGTTGTGTAATGGAAACCTAGCTACTGATCATGTTGTGTAATGGAAACCTAGCTTCTGATCATGTTGTGTAATGGAAACCTAGCTACTGATCATGTTGTGTAATGGAAACCTAGCTACTGATCATGTTGTGTAATGGAAACCTAGCTACTGATCATGTTGTGTAATGGAATGGAAACCTAGCTACTGATCATGTTGTGTAATGGAAACCTAGCTACGGATCATGTTGTGTAATGGAAACCTAGCTACTGATCATGTTGTGTAATGGAAACCTAGTTACTGATCATGTTGTGTAATGGAAACCTAGCTACTGATCATGTTGTGTAATGGAAACCTAGCTACGGATCATGTTGTGTAATGGAAACCTAGCTACTGATCATGTTGTGTAATGGAAACCTAGCTACTGATCATGTTGTGTAATGGAAACCTAGCTACTGATCATGTTGTGTAATGGAAACCTAGCTACTGATCATGTTCTGTAATGGAAACCTAGCTACTGATCATGTTGTGTAATGGAAACCTAGCTACTGATCATGTTGTGTAATGGAAACCTAGCTACTGATCATGTTGTGTAATGGAAACCTAGCTACTGATCATGTTGTGTAATGGAAACCTAGCTACTGATCATGTTGTGTAATGGAAACCTAGCTACTGATCATGTTGTGTAATGGAAACCTAGTTATGTCAAATCATTACAGATCAAGGATATTTAATGTAACAGTAGGGCTCATCATGTGGGGTGAAGGGTTGGAGTAGTGTCTGTTCTTTCTTTCTAAACCAGCACACTGTTCAACAAGAGGACAGCATCAGCGTGCTGAATCGCTTGCAGCCTGCCGTTCGCTCCTTAAACAGTTTAGGAAACTGCACTGGGTTGTTCTGAAGTGATTAAGAAAACAAATTGAGCTCCCTTCTTCCTGGTTCCTCCTTACTTTAGTGGTGCACATATTAGGTTATTATTAGGCCTATATTTTCCTCAGTGTTCATTCTCTAGACACTTGCATACGGTATATGGAAAAAAAATATATATATTTGACCTCGATGGGACATCCTGGTAAAAATCAAAGACAGGGGTTTAATCTATTTACTCAGGAGGAAAAGCATATTTCACATAGAAATGTATATTCTAGAATACATGATTCTCAGTCTATCATGCATAAAACAGCAACACAAGCTCTACGGTCTTCTATATCTATCTGGATAAGCCCCCATGCTGAGTTGTGTTCATGTAGAAGATGTAAGACTCTGTGGTAGATATAAGACTCTGACTATATATTTTTGTCTGTCTGGGGGTGGAGGTGGATGGGGAGAGATGGAGGTGACAGAGGTGGAGATGGAGAGATGGAACATCTCAACATCCCATCCCACAACCCCCTGCCCACTGGGCTTCTGTGGCCCTTCTGGCCACCCCCAGTCATTTCAATCTAAATGCAAATTTAATTAACCTGCCACTAAAAAGACTGATATTAGTATCAAAGCCCATGTGATGCGTTGGCAACTCCACCGATGTGTCACTCTCAGTAGCATCACCATGGAGACCTGTCAATCTAACCTGGCTGATGTACAGTACATCTGTGGGAGCATTCAATTTCTCTCTCCACTTCTATTTCTCCCTCTCTCTCTCTCTTGCTTTCTCTCTCTTTCTCTCTCTCCCTCTCTCGCTCGCTCTCTCTCTCTCTCTCTCTCTCTCTCTCTCTCTCTCTCTCTCTCTCTCTCTCCCTCTCTCTCTCTCTGCCTCTCTCTCTCCCTGTCCCTCCCTCCCCCCCTTCCCTCTCTCTCTCCCTCCCTCTCTCTCTCTCTCTCTCTCTCTCTCTCTCTCTCCCTCTCTCTATATATCTTTCTTTCTATCTTTCTATCTTTCTTTCTTTATCTCTGTCTATGTCTATTTCTATGGACTCCAACACACCAATAGCTTTTGCCTGCTGAGACTACTTGTGAACAGAGTGCAAACCGATTTACATTTAGAATCACACGAAAATGTCGACAGTCAGAAAGATCAGTAGATGAATGTGAGAACCACATTCGATGCGATTTGTGCAATCCTTATCAGACGTTCTCTCACACACATGCACACACATCCACGCACGCACGCACACACACACAGATACACCTTATCCGGCGCGCTCTCTCACACACGTCCCCACCTCCTCTCTCATCCTCTTTCTCTGTCTTTCCCACCCCCTCCTCCCAACAGACACACACACATGCCCTTAATCCTCCTCTGTTCCCCTCACAGACCCGCATCCTCTCATTATCTCTCCATATGTTGTGTTCTACCTCCCCTAGCTGTCCTGCCCCCTGTACTTCTCTACCTCCCCCCCCACACACACACCTTCATTGACTCAGTAGTTCCCCACACAGCAGTGCTCAACCTATCAGCCCTCCTCTGCAGTCTTAAACACATCTCTCATTTTTCTTCAGTAAAAACACCTTCTCTCCATACTCCATTTTCCTCCCTTTTCCCTGGAAGAGAAGAGGAGCCCATGTGACTTAGCAGTCAGGTGGGGCCAATGGTGAGGGGTGAGGGGAGGAGAGGGGAGGGGAGGGGAGGAGGAGGGAGGAGAGAGGAGGGGAGGGGAGGGGAGAAGAGGAGGGGCAGCATGGCTCTCCAGGGGTTGTTAACATGCAGGTTGAATATTTCAGAATTGCAGAGCAGCCTTAACTTACCTTGCTGGGTCACTGAATGTCCCCACAAGAACAATAAACAAGCACAAATTTTACCAACTGGGGACATTTTGTTAGTCCCCACAAGGTCACATTCTTTTTCTATGGGGTTTAGGGTTAGAATTACGTTAAGGGTTTGGGTTAGGATCTAGGGTTAGTTTTAGGGTTAGGGTTAAGGTTAGGTTTTTGGGTTAGGGTTAGGTTTTTTGATTAAGATTAAGGTTAGGTTTTTGGTTTAGGGTTATGGTTAAGGTTAGGTTTATGGGTTAGGGTTAAGGTTAGGGTTAGGTTAAGAGTATGGGTTAGGTTTAGGGTTAGGCGTTAGGGAAAATAGGATTTTGAATGAGACTGAATTGTGTATCCCCACAATGTTAGCTGTACAAGATTGTGTGTGTGTGTGCTTGCGTGCTCAGCTCTGAGGGGAGGGAGTCTCTTCAAGGCTCTCTCTCTGTCTCATTCTCTCTTTTTCTCTCTTTTTCTCTCTTTCTCTCTCTCTCACTCTCTTTCTCTCTCTCTCGCACTGCAGCAAGAAACACTCATCAAACTGCAACACACATCCCACAGAAGCACTGTGATACAGCAGTAGCAACTGGGCCTCACGTTAACACAGACAAGACAAGGCACTGAGACAGCTAACAGCTTAACACAGTGTTTCCCTAAGCTCTATTTCCTCCCAGGCGGGCGCGCCTTGGCCCCAAGAGATGTCATGATGGCAGCCTTCAATGTTAACACCAAAATGCTTAATTGAAACCAACTAAGGCCATATGTCAGTCTTTCAGGGGCCACATTTCCCTTGATGTTGTAATGATGTCGTAGTGATGTTGTTGTAGTGATGTTATTGTAGTGATGTTGTAGTGATGTTGTAATGATGTTGTAATGATGTTGTACTGACGTTGTACTGATGTTGTAGTGATGTTGTTGTAGTGATGTTGTAGTGATGTTGTACCGATGTTGTAGTGATGTTGTTGAATGATGTTGTAGTGATGTTGTACTGATGTTGTCGTGATGTTGTAATGATGTTGTAGTGATGTTGTAGTGGTGTTGTAGTGATGTCGTACTGATGTTGTAGTGATGTTGTAGTGATGTAGTGATGTTGTTGTAGGGATGTTGTAGGGATGTTGTAGTGATGTTGTAGTGATGTTGTACTGATGTTGTATTGATGTTGTAATGATGTTGTACTGATGTTGTAGTGTTGTTGTAATGATGTTGTATTGATGTCATACTGATGTTGTAGTGATGTTGTTGTAGTGATGTTGTAGTGATTTTGTAATGATGTTGTAGTGGTGTTGTTGTAGTGATGTTGTTGTAGTGATGTTGTAATGATGTTGTAGTGATGTTGTTGTAGTGATGTTGTTGTAGTGATGTTGTAATGATTTTGTAATGATGTTGTAGTGGTGTTGTTGTAGTGATGTTGTTGTAGTGATGTTGTAATGATGTTGTAGTGATGTTGAAGTGATGTTGTTGTAGTGATGTTGTAGTGATTTTGTAATGATGTTGTAGTGGTGTTGTTGTAGTGATGTTGTTGTAGTGATGTTGTAATGATGCTGTAGTGATGTTGTAGTGGTGTTGTTGTAGTGATGTTGTTGTAGTGATGTTGTAGTGGTGTTGTTGTAGTGATGTTGTTGTAGTGATGTTGTAATGATGTTGTAGTGATGTTGTAATGATGTTGTAGCTATGTTGTAATGATGTGAAGTGATGTTGCATACATCAGTGTGTAAGCTTATGCTGCTGTAGGTCCAGCTCCCTGTCAACTTTCTGTTTAACATGAAAGGATATGTCCTGTATTATTACCAACCGTAATTTGCAGCATGTAAAGACAGTATTTCTCCCACCACACACACACACACACACACACACACACACACACACACACACACACACACACACACACACACACACACACACACACACACACACACACACACACACACACACACACACACACACACACACACACACGCACACATGCGCAATACTATTATCATGCAGATTGTCTTGACACTGTCTTACTGCTGTGTTGGTTATGGGTGGAGGGGCAGGGATTTTAGTAGAGTATAATATGTCTTACTCTGAGACCAGGTTGAACTGTAGCTTATTAGGCATGTGGGATTCAGTTTGTTGTGCTTGACTACAGTAATATAATAGAATTGATGTGGATGGTTCTACTGTCTATCTGGTCTCACATGATTGATGTGATTTTGGTCATGTACAACTCTTCTAAAGAACAAGGTATCCTAAGCCTAATTATTTCTCCATGGGTTTTGACTTCCACTGCTCATTGCACATTGCCATGCATCAATCTGAGTGCTTGGTAATCCAGGTACAGGTATAGCCTATTAAATAATGATTGATACCGGCTACTGGGGCCTCGGATCCTCAAAAGTTATAGAGAGAGCATCTTGACTAGTTGCATCACTGCTTGGTATGACAAATGCACTGCCATTGACTGCAAGGCGCTACAGAGGGTGGCGCGGAGAGCCCAGTACATCACTAGGAGCCGAGCTACCTGCCATCCAGAACCTCTATATCAGGTGGTGTCAGAAGAAGGCCTGAAAAACTATATACAAACTCACTAGACTATATAAACACTCACAAGACTATATATACACACAGTAACTGGACTATATAAACGCACTATATATACATATTTATTTCTTATGAAACCTTTATTTAACTAGGCAAGTCAGTGAAGAACAAATTATTATTTACAATGACAGCCTACCCCGGTCAAACCCGGACGACACTTTGCCATTGTGCTCCACCCTACGGGACTCCCAATCAAGGCCGGATGTAATGCAGCCTGGATTCAAACCAGGTATTGCAATGATGCTTCTTGCACTGAGATGGAACGTCTTAGACCACTGAGCCACTACAAACACTCACTAAACTATATATACACACTATATACACACTCAGAAGACTATATTGGGGTGGCAGGTAGCCTAGTGGTTAGAGCATTGGGCCAGTAACTGAAAAGTTGCTAGATAGAAACCCCTAGCTGACAAGGTCGTTCTGCCCCTAAACAAGGCAGTTAACCCACTGTTCCTAGGCCGTCATTGTCAATAAGAATTTGTTCTTAAAACCTGTTTGGGATAGGGGACAGTATTTTCACGTTCGGATGAAAAGCGTGCCCAGAGTATACTGCCTGCTACTCAGGCCCAGAAGCTAATATATGCATATTATATTTGGATAGAAAACACTCTGAAGTTTCTAAAACTGTTTGAATGATGTCTGTGAGTTTATTAACGGAACTCATATGGCAGGTGAAAACCTGAGAAAAATCCAACCAGGAAGTGGGAAATCTGAGGTTTGTAGTTTTTCAAATCATTGCCTTTCGAATATACCTTGTAAATGGGGTCATATTGCACTTCCTAAGGATTCCACTAGATGTCAACAGTCTTTAGAACCTTGTTTCAGGCTTCTACTGTGAAGGGGGAGCGAATAAGAGCTGTTTCAACCAGGGGTCTGGCAGAATGCCATGAGCTCAGTCACGCGCGCGGCCCGTGAGAGCGAGCTCTGTTCCTTTTCTTTTCTAAAGACAAAGGAATTGTCAGGTTCAAATATTATTGAAGATTTATGATAAAAACATCCTAAAGATTGATTCTATACATCATTTGAAATGTTTCTACAAACTGTAGAATAACTTTTTGACTTTTCGCCTGGACTTTCGTATGGACTTACCCGCGCCTTGTGAATTTTGATTGGTGAACTAAACGTCCTAACAAAAAGGAGGTATTTGGACATAAAGATGAACTTTATTGAACAAAACAAACATTTATTGTAGAACTGGGATTCCTGGGAGTGCATTCTGATGAAGATCATCAAAGGTAAGTGAATATTTATAACGCTATTTCTGACTTTTACTGACTCCACAACATGGCGGCTATCTGTATGGCTTTGGTTTTGTGGCTTAGCGCTGTACTCAGAGTATTGCATGGTGTTTTTTTTTCTTTCCGTAAAGGTTTTTTGAAATCTGACACAGCGGTTGCATTAAGGAGAAGTATATCTTTAATTCTATGCATAACACTTGTATCTTTTATCAAAGTCCACGATGAGTATTTCTGTAAATTGATGTGGCTCTGCAAATTCGCCGGATGTTTTCGAGGCACAACATTACTGAACATAACTCGCCAATGTAAACTGAGATTTTTGAATATAAATATGAACATTATCGAACAAAACATGTATTGCGTAACATGAAGTCCTATGAGTGCCATCTGATGAAGATCATCAAAGGTTAGTGATACATTTTATCTCTATTTGTGCTTTTTGTGACTCCTCTCTTTGGATCGAAAATGGCTGTATGTTTTTCTGTGACTAGGCACTGACCTAACATAATCGTATAGTGTGCTTTTGCTGGAAAGCCTGTTTGAAATTGGACATGATGGCTAGATTAATAAGAAGTTAAGCTTGAATTTGGTGTATTGCACTTGGGAATGTATGAAAGTTAAATATTTCTATAAAATATTTTGGAATTTCGCGCTGTGCCATTTCAGCGGATGTTGTCGAGCGGAACCCTAGCCTTAAGAAGTTTTAACTGACTTGCCTATTTAAATAAAGGTTACATTTTAAAAAAAAATATATATATATATATACAGTTGAAGTCGTTTTTCAACCACTCCACAAATTTATTGTTAACAAATTCTAGCTTCGGCAAGTCGGTTAGGACATTACTTTGTGCATGACACAAGTCAATTTTACAACAATTGTTTACAGACAGATTGTTTCAGATTGTTTCACAATTGTTTCACAATTCACTGTATCACAATTCCAGTGGGTCAGAAGTGTACATACACTAAGTTGACTGTGCCTTTAAACAGCTAGTTCCAGAAAATGATCTCATGGCTTTAGAAGCTTCTGATAGGCTAATTGACATAATTTGAGTCAACTGGATGTGTACCTGTGGATGTGGATGATACGACAGGAGAAATACTCCAGATATAACAGACTGACCCTAGCCCCCCGATACATAAACTACTGCAGCATAAATACTGGAGGCTGAGACAGGAGGGGTCAGGAGACACTGTGGCCCCATCCGATGATATTTTTGCAATGTTACGTAGATGGGAAAACGCTGTCCTTGAAACAGTCTTGATATGTTCGTCAAAAGAGAGATCAGGGTGCAGAGTAATGCCGAGGTCCTTCACAGTTTTATTTGAGACGACTGTACAACCATCAAGAATTGTCAGATTCAACATAAGATCTCTTTGTTTCTTGGGACCTAGAACAAGCATTTCTGTTTTGTCCGAGTTTAAAAGTAGAACGTTTGCAGCCATCAACTTCCTTAAGTCTGAAACACAGGCTTCCAGCGAGGGCAATTTTGGGGCTTCTCCATGTTTCATTGAAATGTACAGCTGTGTGTCATCGGCATAGCAGTGAAAGTTAACATTATGATTTCGAATGACATCCCCAAGAGGTAAAATATATATTGAAAACGATAGTGGTCCTTAAACGGAACCTTGAGGAACACCAACATTTACAGTTGATTTGTCAGAGGACAAACATTCGACAGAGACAAAATGATATCTTTCCGACATATGCAGAGCCTCGGTCTGACGCCATTAAAACGTAATTTACCACCTTCACAAGTGCAGTCTCAGTGCTATGATGGGGTCTAAAACCAGACTGAAGCACTTCGTATACATTGTTTGTCTTCGGGAAGGCAGTGAGTTGGTGCGCAGCAGCTTTATACACACTCACAAGACTACATATGCACATAATATACTGTACACACTCGCTAGACTATATATACACACTATACTCACTCACAAGACTACCTATACACATAATATACTGTACACACTCGGTAGACTATATATACACACTATACTCACTCACAAGACTACATATGCACATAATATACTGTACACACTCACTAGACTATATATACACACTATATACTCACTCAAAAGAGACTATTTATACACACTATATACACAATCACGAGACTGTATATACACACTATATACTCACTCAAAAGAGACTATTTATACACACTATATACTCACTCAACAGACTATATATACACACTATATACACAATCACTAGACTATATATACACACTATATACTCACTCAAAAGAGACTATATATACACACTATATACTCACTCAAAAGGTACTATCTATACACACTGTAATCACACTCAACAGACTATATATACACACCATATACACACTCACTAGACTATATATACAACCTGTATACACACACAAAAGACTACATATTCACATTGTATACGGTACCCACTCACTAGAATATATATATACACACTATATACACACTCACTCACCCACACTACACTGACACTCTGTCACAAAAACCCACACAATATTCACTACACAGTCACTACATATGCACACACACACACACATAACACACCCACACATATACCAACACAACACAAACACAAACTTTACACTCATCATATGCTGCTGAAACTATGTTTTTTATGTTACTCTTAATACTATCTATCCTGATGCCTAGTCACTTTACCCTGCCTTCATGATACATGTCTACCTCAAATACCTCATACCAATGCACATTGATCTGGTACTGGTACTCCCTGTATATAGCTATTACCCCTGCACATTGATCTGGTACTCCCTGTATATAGCTATTACCCCTGCACATTGATCTGGTACTCCCTGTATATAGTTATTACTCCTGCACATTGATCCGGTACTAACTGTATATAGCTATTACCCCTGCACATTGATCTGGTACTAACTGTATATAGCTATTACCCCTGCACATTGATCTGGTACTAACTGTATATAGCTATTACTCCTGCACATTGATCTGGTACTAACTGTATATAGTTATTACTCCTGCACATTGATCCGGTACTAACTGTATATAGCTATTACTCCTGCACATTGATCCGGTACTAACTGTATATAGCTATTACTCCTGCACATTGATCCCTAAAACCCCAAACAGCAAGCAATGCAGGTGTAGAAGCACGGTGGCTAGGAAAAACTCCCTAGAAAGGCCAAAACCTAGGAAGAAACCTAGAGAGGAACCAGGCTATGTGGGGTGGCCAGTCCTCTTCTGGCTGTGCCGGGTGGAGATTATAACAGAACATGGCCAAGATGTTCAAATGTTCATAAATGACCAGCATGGTCGAATAATAACAAGGCAGAACAGTTGAAACTGGAGCAGCAGCACAGTCAGGTGGACCGGGGACAGCAAGGAGTCATCATGTCAGGTCGTCCTGGGGCACGGTCCTTGGGCTCAGGTCCTCAGAGAGAGAGAGAGAAAGAAAGAGAGAGAGAATTAGAGAGAGCATATGTGGGGTGGCCAGTCCTCTTCTGGCTGTGCCGGGCGGAGATTATAACAGAACATGGCCAAGATGTTCAAATGTTCATAAATGACCAGCATGGTCAAATAATAGTAAGGCAGAACAGTTAAAACTGGAGCAGCAGCATGGCCAGGTGGACTGGGGACAGCAAGGAGTCATCATGTCAGGTTGTCCTGGGGCATGGTCCTAGGGCTCAGGTCAGTTGAAACTGGAGCAGCAGCATGGCCAGGTGGACTGGGGACAGCGAGGAGCCATCATGTCAGGTAGTCCTGGTGCATGGTCCTAGGGCTCAGGTCCTCCGAGAGAGAGAAAGAAAGAAGGAGAGAATTAGAGAACGCACACTTAGATTCACACAGGACACCGAATAGGACAGGAGAAGTACTCCAGATATAACAAACTGACCCTAGCCCCCCGGCGCAAACTACTGCAGCATAAATACTGGAGGCTGAGACAGGAGGGTTCAGGAGACACTGTGGCCCCATTCGAGGACACCCCCGGACAGGGTCAAACAGGAAGGATATAACCCCACCCACTTTGCCAAAGCACAGCCCGCACACCACTAGAGGGATATACACACTCACAAGATGATATATACACACTCAGAAGACTATATTTACACACTCAATGGACTATATATTCACACAGTGTACACAAAATACTATATATACACTCTATACAGTGGCTTGCGAAAGTTTTCACCCCCATTGGCATTTTTCCTATTTTATTGCCTCATTTGATTTACATAACGTGCCTACCACTTGGAAGATGCAAAATATATTTTTATTGTGAAACAAGAAATAAGACAAAAAACAGAAAACTTTAGCATGCATAACTATTCAGTCAAAGTCAATATTTTGTAGAGCCACCTTTTTCAACAATTACAGCTGCAAGTCTCTTGGGGTACGTCTCTATAACCTTGGCACATCTAGCCACTGGGATTTTTGCCCTTTCTTCAAGGCAAAACTGCTTCAGCTCCTTCAAGTTGGATGGGTTCTGCTTGTGTACAGCAATCTTTAAGTCATACCACCGATTGAGGTCTGGGCTTTGACTAGGCCATTCCAAGACATTTAAATGTTTCCTCTTAAACCACTTGAGTGTTGCTTTAGCAGTCTGCTTAGGGTCATTTTCCTGCTGGAAGGTGAACCTCCATCCCAGTCTCAAATCTCTGGAAGACTGAAACAAGTTTCCCTCAAGAATTTCCCTACTTCTCCTGTCCTATTCGGTGTCCTGTGTGAATCTAAGTGTGCGTTCTCTAATTCTCTCCTTCTCTCTTTCTTTCTCTCTCTCGGAGGACCTGAGCCCTAGGACCATGCCCCAGGACTATCTGACATGATGACTCCTTGCTGTCCCCAGTCCACCTGGCCATGCTGCTGCTCCAGTTTCAACTGGCCTGGGCCCTAGGACCATGTCCCAGGACTACCTGACATGAGGACTCCTTGCTGTCCCCAGTCCACCTGGCCAGTCCATTCAACCATGCTGGTCATTTATGAACATTTGAACATCTTGGCCACGTTCTGTTATAATCTCCACCCGGCACAGCCAGAAGACGACTGGCCACCCCACATATGCTCTCTCTAATTCTCTCTTTCTTTCTCTCTCTCGGAGGACCTGAGCCCTAGGACCGTGCCCCAGGACTACCTGACATGATGGCTCCTTGCTGTCCCCAGTCCACCTGACTGTGCTGCTGCTCCAGTTTCAACTGTTCTGCCTTATTATTATTCGACCATGCTGGTCATTTATGAACATTTGAACATCTTGGTCATGTTCTGTTATAATCTCTACCCGGCACAGCCAGAAGAGGACTGGCCACCCCACATAGCCCGGTTCCTCTCTAGGTTTCTTCCTAGGTTTTGGCCTTTCTAGGGAGTTTTTCCTAGCCACCGTGCTTTTACACCTGCATTGTTTGCTGTTTGGGGTTTTAGGCTGGGTTTCTGTACAGCACTTTGAGATATCAGCTGATGTACGAAGGGCTATATAAATAAATTTGATTTGAAATTTGATTTGATTTAGCGGCATCACAACATTCCATCAATTCTGACCAGTTTCCCAGTCCCTGCCGATGAAAAATATTGTGGGGATGGTATTCTCGGAGTGATGAGGGGTGTTGGGTTTGCGCCAGACATAACGTTTTCCTTGATGACCAAAAAGCTCAATTTTAGTCTCATCTGACCAGAGTACCTTCTTCCATATGTTTGGGGAATCTCCCTCATGCTTTTCGACGAACACCAAATGTGTTTGCTTATTTTTTTCTTTAAGCAATGGCTTTTTTCTGGCCATTCTTCCGTAAAGCCCAGCTCTGTGGAGTGTACAGCTCAAAGTGGTCCTATGGACAGATAATCCAATCTCCGCTGTGGAGCTTTGCAGCTCCTTCAGGGTTATCTTTGGTCTCTTTGTTGCCTCTCTGATTAATGCCCTCCTTGCCTGGTCCGTGAGTTTTTGTGGGCGGCCCTCTCTTGGCAGGTTTGTTGTGGTGCCATATTCTTTCCATTTTTTAATAATGGATTTAATGGTGCTCGGTGGGATGTTCAAAGTTAATTATATGTTTTATAGCCCAACCCTGATCTGTACTTCACCACAACTTTGTCCCTGACCTGTTTGTAGAGCTCCTTGGTCTTCATGGTGCCACTTGCTTGGTGGTGCCCCTTGCTTTGTGGTGTTGCAGACTCTGGGGCCTTTCAGAACAGCTGTATATTTTCTGAGATCATGTGACACTTAGATTGTACACAGGTGGACTTTATTAAACTAATTATGTGACTTATGGAGGTAATTGGTGGCACCAGATCTTATTTAGGGGCTTCATAGCAAAGGGGGTGAATACATATGCACACACCACTTTTTTATTTATTTTTTAAGTAAGTAATATCTTTTCATTTTACTTCACCAATTTGGACTATTTTGTTTATGTCCATTACACGAAATCCAAAAAATATATATTTAAATTACAGTTTGTAATGCAACAAAATAGGAAAAATGCCAAAGGGGATGAGTACTTTTGCATAGCACTGTATACACACTCACTAGACTATATATACACACTTTATACACACTAGACTGTATACTGTATGTCCTATGTGTGTGTGTGCCTACGTGTGTATGTGTGTGTGTGTGTGTGTGTGTGTGTGTGTGTGTGTGTGTGTGTGTGTGTGTGTGTGTGTGTGTGTGTGTGTGTGTGTGTGTGTGTGTGTGTGTGTGTGTGTGTGTGTGTGTGTGTGTGTGCCTTCCTGCCTGTGTGTGTGCCTTCCTGCCTGTGTTGTGGGCTCCTGCCTATGTTCATGTGTGTGTGTGTGTGTGTGTGTGTGTGTGTGTGTGTGTGTGTGTGTGTGTGTGTGTGTGTGTGTGTGTGTGTGTGTGTGTGTGCGTTCCTGCCTGTGTGTGTGTGTGCGTTCCTGCCTGTGTGTGTGCGTTCCTGCCTGTGTGTGTGCGGTCCTGCCTGTGTGTGTGCATTCCTGCCTGTGTGTGTGCGTTCCTGCCTGTGTGTGTGCGTTCCTGCCTGTGCTCATGTGTGTGCGCTGTGTATGTTTGCGTGAGAAGCAAAGGGCCAGGTCAGAAGGGCTGCTGTGCTTTACTTAGTCCCTTGGGTCTCCCTTCATGACTGAGTGGACATTCAGGTTACAAAAAGAGCCTTTAATAGATACACTTTAGAGCACATTTTAACCAAAACTGTCCTTCTGCCCTGCTCAAGGTTAAATGTAGTATGTATGTTCTTTGTACGTACAAGTGTATACTGATAATAATTATATTTAGATGAATACAGCCTCTTTTTTTACAGATGTGGCATTCTCTTTTTTATTACAAATGTGGTAGCCTTATTTTTATTACAGATGTGGCCGCGTCCTTTTTGTTACAGATGTGGCCGCTTCCTTTTTGTTACAGATGTGGCAGCGTCCTTTTTATTACAGATGTGGCCGCTTCCTTTTTGTTACAGATGTGGCAGCGTCCTTTTTATTACAGATGTGGCCGCGTCCTTTTTATTACAGATGTGGCAGCGTCCTTTTTATTACAGATGTGGCAGCGTCCTTTTTATTACAGATGTGGCCGCGTCCTTTTTATTACAGATGTGGCAGCGTCCTTTTTATTACAGATGTGGCCGCTTCCTTTTTATTACAGATGTGGTAGCGTCCTTTTTATTACAGATGTGGTAGCGTCCTTTTTATTACAGATGTGGCAGTGTCCTTTTTATTACAGATGTGGCAGCGTCCTTTTTGTTACAGATGTGGCCGCGTCCTTTTTGTTACAGATGTGGCAGCGTCCTTTTTGTTACAGATGTGGCCGCGTCCTTTTTGTTACAGATGTGGCCGCGTCCTTTTGTTACAGATGTGGCCGCGTCCTTTTGTTACAGATGTGGCCGCGTCCTTTTTGTTACAGATGTGGCCGCTTCCTTTTTGTTACAGATGTGGCCGCGTCCTTTTTGTTACAGATGTGGCCGCTTCCTTTTTGTTACAGATGTGGCCGCGTCCTTTTTGTTACAGATGTGGCCGCGTCCTTTTTGTTACAGATGTGGTAGCGTCCTTTTTGTTACAGATGTGGTAGCGTCCTTTTTGTTACAGATGTGGCCCTTTTGTTACAGATGTGGCCTTTTTGTTACAGATGTGGCCGCTTCCTTTTTGTTACAGATGTGGCCGCTTTTTTGTTACAGATGTGGCTCCTTTTGTTACAGATGTGGCCGCTTCCTTTTTGTTACAGATGTGGCCGCGTCCTTTTGTTACAGATGTGGCCGCGTCCTTTTGTTACAGATGTGGCCGCTTCCTTTTTTGTTACAGATGTGGCCGTTACAGATGTGGCCTTTTTGTTACAGATGTGGCCGCTTCCTTTTGTTACAGATGTGGCCGTTACAGATGTGGCCTTTTTTGTTATGTACAGATGTGGCCGCGTCCTTTTTGTTACAGATGATGTTACAGATGCCGCTTCCTTTTGTTACAGATGTGGCCGCCTTTTTGTTACCTTTTTTGTTACAGATGTGGCCGCGTCCTTTTTGTTATGTACAGATGTGGCAGCGTCCTTTTGTTACAGATGTGGCCGCTTTTTGTTACAGATGTGGCTTTTTTTGTTACAGATGTGGCCGCGTCCTTTTTGTTACAGATGTGGCAGCGTCCTTTTGTTACAGATGTGGCCCTTTTTGTTACAGATGTGGCCGCCTTTTGTTACAGATTACAGATGTGGCAGCGTCCTTTTTTATTACAGATGTGGCAGATGTGGCGCTCCTTTTTTTATTACAGATGTGGCGTCCTTTTTGCGTGTGGCCTTTTTGTTACAGATGTGGCAGATGTGGCGTCCTTTTTATTACAGATGTGGCCGCGTTACAGATGTGGCCCTTTTTATTACGTGTGGCCTTCCTTTTTATTATGTACAGATGTGGCCGCGTCCTTTTGTTACAGATGTGGCCGCGTCCTTTTTGTTACAGATGTGGCCGCGTCCTTTTTGTTACAGATGTGGCAGCGTCCTTTTTGTTACAGATGTGGCCGCGTCCTTTTTGTTACAGATGTGGCCGCGTCCTTTTTGTTACAGATGTGGCAGCGTCCTTTTTGTTACAGATGTGGCCGCGTCCTTTTTGTTACAGATGTGGCCGCGTCCTTTTTGTTACAGATGTGGCCGCTTCCTTTTGTTACAGATGTGGCAGCGTCCTTTTTGTTACAGATGTGGCCGCGTCCTTTTTATTACAGATGTGGCAGCGTCCTTTTGTTACAGATGTGGCCGCTTCCTTTTTATTACAGATGTGGCAGCGTCCTTTTGTTACAGATGTGGCCGCTTCCTTTTTATTACAGATGTGGCAGCGTCCTTTTGTTACAGATGTGGCAGCGTCCTTTTGTTACAGATGTGGCCGCGTCCTTTTGTTACAGATGTGGCCGCTTCCTTTTATTACAGATGTGGCCGCTTCCTTTTTTGTTACAGATGTGGCAGCGTCCTTTTTTATTACAGATGTGGCCGATGTGGCGCGTCCTTTTGATTACAGATGTGGCCGCTTCCTTTTTGTTACAGATGTGGCCGCTTCCTTTTGTTACAGATGTGGCCGCCTTTTGTTACTTTTGTTACAGATGTGGCCGCTTCCTTTTTGTTACAGATGTGGCCGCGTCCTTTTTGTTGCAGATGTGGCAGCGTCCTTTTGTTACAGATGTGGCCGCGTCCTTTTTGTTACAGATGTGGCAGCGTCCTTTTGTTACAGATGTGGCAGCGTCCTTTTGTTACAGATGTGGCAGCGTCCTTTTGTTACAGATGTGGCCGCGTCCTTTTTGTTACAGATGTGGCAGCGTCCTTTTGTTACAGATGTGGCCGCTTCCTTTTTATTACAGATGTGGCCGCGTCCTTTTTATTACAGATGTGGCAGCGTCCTTTTGTTACAGATGTGGCTTCCTTTTGTTACAGATGTGGCCGCTCCTTTTTGTTACAGATGTGGCCGCTTCCTTTTGTTACAGATGTGGCAGCGTCCTTTTGTTACAGATGTGGCAGCGTCCTTTTTGTTACAGATGTGGCCGCTTCCTTTTTGTTACAGATGTGGCCGCGTCCTTTTTTTGTTACAGATGTGGCCGCTTCCTTTTGTTACAGATGTGGCCGCTTCCTTTTGTTACAGATGTGGCAGATGTGGCGTCCTTTTGTTACAGATGTGGCTTCCTTTTTGTTACAGATTCCTTTTTTGTTACAGATGTGGCCGTTACAGATGTCCTTTTTGTTACAGATGTGGCCGCTTCCTTTTGTTACAGATGTGGCCGCTTCCTTTTGTTACAGATGTGGCCGCTTCCTTTTGTTACAGATGTGGCCGCTTCCTTTTGTTACAGATGTGGTTACAGATGTGGCGCTTCCTTTTGTTACAGATGTGGCCGCTTCCTTTTGTTACAGATGTGGCCGTTACAGATTCCTTTTGTTACAGATGTGGCCGCTTCCTTTTGTTACAGATGTGGCCCTTTTGTTACAGATGTCCTTTTTTGTTACAGATGTGGCCGCTTCCTTTTTGTTACAGATGTGGCCGCTTCCTTTTGTTACAGATGTGGCCGCTTCCTTTTGTTACAGATGTGGCCGCTTCCTTTTTGTTACAGATGTGGCCGCTTCCTTTTGTTACAGATGTGGTTACAGATGTGGCCGCTCCTTTTTGTTACAGATGTGGCCGCTTCCTTTTGTTACAGATGTGGCCGCTTCCTTTTGTTACAGATGTGGCCGCTTCCTTTTGTTACAGATGTGGCCGCTTCCTTTTGGTTACAGATGTGGCCGCTTCCTTTTGTTACAGATGTGGCCGCTTCCTTTTTGTTACAGATGTGGCCGCTTCCTTTTGTTACAGATGTGGCCGCTTCCTTTTTGTTACAGATGTGGCCGCTTCCTTTTTTGTTACAGATGTGGCCGCTTCCTTTTGTTACAGATGTGGCCGCTTCCTTTTGTTACAGATGTGGCCACTTCCTTTTGTTACAGATGTGGCTGCTTCCTTTTGTTACAGATGTGGCCGCTTCATTTTTGTTACAGATGTGGCCGCTTCCTTTTTGTTACAGATGTGGCAGACTCCTTTTTGTTACAGATGTGGCAGACTCCTTTTTGTTACAGATGTGGCCGCTTCCTTTTGTTACAGATGTGGCCGCTTCCTTTTGTTACAGATGTGGCCACTTCCTTTTGTTACAGATGTGGCCGCTTCCTTTTGTTACAGATGTGGCTGCTTCCTTTTGTTACAGATGTGGCCGCTTCCTTTTTGTTACAGATGTGGCCGCTTCCTTTTTGTTACAGATGTGGCAGACTCCTTTTTGTTACAGATGTGGCAGACTCCTTTCACTCTGTTACAAAAATAATAATAATAATAATAATGAAAAGAAGGAGGTCAGAAATTGGAACAAAGTCCAAACTTCCAAACTGTCTTCCTTGTCTTCCCATCCCTCCCTCTATCCCTTCATCACAGTGGAATAGATTGTTTAAATCATCATCCCAGCCTCTGCTTTCCAGTTGTCCCCTCTCTCCATCCCTAACTCCCTCCATCCCTCCCTCCATCAGAGTACATTTTCTCAATGAGTTTGTTCTGTCTGTTGTTGGTTGTTTGCGTGCTGTTTCCTCTCTGCACCTTGTCTCTTCCGCCTGGCTGAGTTCACTGTTCTGACCATGCCGGGTGTGAGTCAAGCGTCCCGCGGTGGAATGGGAGCCTGCCCGGCTGTGTGGTACTCATCCTGTTCATTTTAATTTTATTTTACCCTTATTTTACCAGGTACGTTGACTAAGAACACATTCTCATTTACTGAAACAACCTGGGGAATAGTTACAGGAGGGAGGATGGGGAAAACACAGACATCCTGGATCCAAACACACAGACAGACCCAGGGAGAGGGGAGCGGGAAGGGAACTGGCTGATGGAAGGGGTCCCGGGGCAGCCTTGGTCTAGGCTGTCGATTAGAAAAAGTGGGTGGGGTAGCGTGGGGTAGGGGGATGGGAAGAATTAAAACCCACATGGTCTGGCTGACTGGTGCAGGCTGTTGGAGCTGTGGGTTGAAGCCCCAGTGTCATATCCTAGAGCTGGAGGGTACATGGGTTCAAGACTTGGGCCAGACTTCCAGATAGTGTCTTAGCCTGTGTGTATTACACTCTTGGAAAAAAGGGTTTGAAGGGCATGCTTAACTGCACTAGTGCACAACTACTGGTCCAATTGGTAGGCAGGTTGGGCTACAGCTTCATACCTCCACACAACCACCAGACATCCACTCTAGGCCTTTTTATCTTACTAAAGTCCTCGGAACTCAACCATCCAGTCAGGCCCCTCATTGTCTTGTCAGTTGTTACCTTCTCTGTCCTATTGCATGTTCTTACTTCCCCTACGTCCCATCCGTGTGTGATGTATCGAGCCATACAGTAATAATGTTCTTACTTCCCCTACGTCCCATCCGTGTGTGATGTAGCGAGCCATACAGTAATAATGTTCTTACTTCCCCTACGTCCCATCCGTGTGTGATGTATCGAGCCATACAATAATAATGTCCTTACTTCCCCTACGTCCCATCCGTGTGTGATGTATCGAGCCATACAATAATAATGTTCTTACTTCCCCTACGTCCCATCCGTGTGTGATGTAGCGAGCCATACAGTAATAATGTCCTTACTTCCCCTACGTCCCATCCGTGTGTGATGTATCGAGCCATACAATAATAATGTCCTTACTTCCCCTACGTCCCATCCGTGTGTGATGTATCGAGCCATACAATAATAATGTTCTTACTTCCCCTACGTCCCATCCGTGTGTGATGTAGCGAGCCATACAGTAATAATGTCCTTACTTCCCCTACGTCCCATCCGTGTGTGATGTAGCGAGCCATACAGTAATAATGTCCTTACTTCTCCTACGTCCCATCCGTGTGTGATGTATCGAGCCATACAATAATAATGTCCTTACTTCCCCTACGTCCCATCCGTGTGTGATGTATCGAGCCATACAATAATAATGTCCTTACTTCTCCTACGTCCCATTCGTGTGTGATGTAGCGAGCCATACAGTAATAATGTCCTCCTGTAACTGTGAAAGGGGGAAGTCTGGATGTAATGGGCACATGGGGATACAGATAATGCAGATCAATGCAACTGTCAATCTCTGGCTTCCCTGCCTTCATAACAGCTTTGCCATACAGGCCATTCCCCAGGGTGTATCAATTCCATTGAATGGAAAGGGAATGGTTGTCAACTGAGGTTTTGCTGTGGCGCAGGCATACTATTCTTCTTTCGCTACTGATCTGGCTGTATACTGAATCCATTCTAACCATAGGTTTGAATCCTCATAACCAGTTTCCACCTCAATCACTTCCTTAAGATCTTTCATCTGCACTATCCGCACCAGCCCTTGGCTCTGGGCGATTCTGCTATCAGTATCTGTTTTGTCAGGGGCTCTGCTTGTATTCTGGGTGACTATAGAGCTATCACCTGCCCTAACCTCTTCTACCCGGAATGGTACTATGGTGTTAACCGAAACATGATCAAACCCAACATACCATAACCCTAGATCCTCCTTCTTTACGTTTTTAACGGTAATTCGTACCTTTATGCAAACCTTCTCTCGCTCCGGATTGCAGTCAAAAACTCTCACCTTCACTATACTCCATCTTCTTCCATACTGGGTAAGCGGATTCATATAGCCCTCTCTCTCTGTGTGGGCTATGACCTGCTTCCATGAACTACACAGGGACCTGCACAGATATCTTCCATAATGGCTCATAGTCCTAGACTGCCAAGGAGTCAGAGACCCCATTTGGTCTACATAGAACTCCACTGAGACATCCTTCCCAATCTCCACTCTCACTTCCTGTTTATCCAGATCAAGTGATCTCTTGTGCTTGGTTAATAAAAAATCCTCATCGTCTAAACTATGGGTTACCACCTTCTGCATTCTTGGGTGGGTCATGGTGTATTAGGAAGATGGCTCCTGTGATAAGACAGCTCAGACCAATCTGCACTCCTGTAAAGCCCCACCCTTTCCCGGAGAACATATCATTAGCTGAAGGCCAGCCCATACTTTCACTTCTATGAACGCACACAGGGAGGATAGAGCGGGGTCAGGGAATCTTCGTTAGAGAGGTAACTCCCGAACCCTATTGGTATTTGGTTCTTCTCCTAACTCTGTGATTGTTCGACAGTGTCAGTGTCTTAGCCTCCTGCAATGTGTGATGTGAACCCAGGTAGCTCTTTCAGCTTTTCTCACTGCAAAGGCTGTCACCAGGAGTACTTGGTATGGACCCTCCCAACTTGGCTGCCTCCAGTCTTTTTTATTTAGTGATTGGACCCAAACCCAGTCTCCTGGCTCAATCTTGTGGGTAATCTCCTTCTGTAGTTCTCCTGTAGAGCATAAAATCCTTGACATACGGGTTTGGTTAATGAACAAACTCCTCATATTCAACCACGCTATTCTCTACTTCTATGTCTGCTTGCTCCAATCGTCCTAATCCGGGCCTTCTGTAGGGTCTACCAAAAACCTTCTCAAACGGAGACAGTCCCTCCTTACCAACGGTCATCAACATTATGGGCAAACATTTTACCCAATTCATTCCAGTACTTAAATGCATTTTCCTTAGTCTACTCTTAATCGTGGAATTAATGCATTCAATCAATGTTTAGTCTTTGACCTATATTATTTATCAGCTGATTGGAAATGTTGTCGCTATAAATAGTCTCAGGCAGTCCAAATCGTGGGATAATCTCTCGACATAATGCCCTAGCCACTGTCTCTGCATCTGCTGAGGATGTAGGAAACGCCTCTATCCATTTTATATATTTATCAATTATAAAGTTTATTATCCAATAGGTTAATAAGTTTGTTTATTATCCAATTATCCAATAGGTTAGTTAATAAGTTAGTTTATTATCCAATAGGACACAAAGTGTGTCCTAACCTAACCTACATGGTTTCTGCCCATGTATCAATATTACCGCATATCTAAACAATGACTTAGGTAAGATCAGTAAATTATCCTTAGGTCTGCCGTTATCTTGTAGGACCGCCCCTTTCATTCTCTACATATCCAATTCTCCCTGAGGAGTTCGGTCATGGCCATCCTGTAACAATTCTCTGTCAAGTGTCTTATCTACTTTAAGAGTTATCTGTGCTGCTTGGTATGGTCTTGGATGTCTATGTGATTGTCTATGTAAACAGTAACCTTTCTCTCCTTAGTCAATGCTACTATTTCAGCCTGTTGTGCCAAATAATTTCTGGGCAATGTTTCCATGTTTAACACCTTAGTTTCTGTTCAATTGCACTGGTGTTACCTAAACAATCAAACCAAAAATCAATAACCAGAAACTATCTCAAACGATGTCACACCCTCAGGCACAACACCCTTGCCTGGCTGCAAAAGTGCATTGTGAGTGACGTCAGCAGCAGGCGCTCAGCCCGAGCCCTGGCAGCAGTAATTTCAGCGAATTGCAAATCATTGTTGGCTGACTGCAGCAGCAGTAGTACGGGTTCAACAAGCCAAACCCAATGAACAGAACTTAAAACATCAATCAACATCTCTCCAGGCAAAACATGTCAATAGATTAATTACAATCAGAATTAACTTTTGTCTATTGGTGCCCAGGCTGAGATGCAAACCTGAGTCTCCCATGTTGTAGGCAAGAGTTCTACCCCTCGACCACCAATGCTTTTGAAATAATTGAGATGCAAATAAACCTATTATTATAATTGTCGGCAGGTGTAACCTCCGGCACGCAATATCGAGACCATTCCCAGAAAATAGCCCTAATTTAAAGGTCCAAGCGTTTCCCCATCGAGGATTCTCATTAATCTCGCCCTCCTTGTCTCTGCCTCCCTCTTGCTCTCCCGATTGTCACGCCTGTCCTTCCTCTTAGTTGAATTACAATTTCGGTGGTTGTGTCCCACCCGGTCACAATGTTTACGGGGAGCCTTACACTCCCGGGCGAAATGTCCTGTCTCAAGGCAATTGAAACACCGTTTCTTATCGCAATTAAAACACCGCTTCTCTCCATCTCTGTCATCGCATTTCTCTGTTTTTCCTCTTCTGTTTAAAATCTTTCCTGCTCTTTCCCCAAGAGCGGTGATGAAATATTCCGTTCCTGTCTGATCTTCCTTACTTCTCATTTCCTTGAAGCCTCCTTTATGCTTATCTACAGTTACTCCGATAGTGACCATTAGGTACTGATCTCCTTTATTTTCTATTCCTCCTCTGAGTCTGGCTGTAGGCGCCTGACCTTTTCTCTCTGTTCTTGCCTTTGACCCTCTCTCCTATCCTTTCTGTTCTTTCTACAGTCTCTGTGATTGTGGCCCACCTTATCGCAGTACATGCATGGTTCCTCCAAATGTCCTGACTTGCTACAGTTGTAACATTTTCTGTTTGACTTGCTACAGTTGTAACATTTTCTGTTTGACTTGCTACAGTTGTAACATTTTCTGTTCTCGGGTTCTATCCCTTTTTCCCTTCTCTCTTGGGTCCCTTCCCCTTAACCTCTCTAGGGTATGTGGGACGCTAGCGTCCCATCTGGCCAACATCCAGTGAGATTGCAGAGCGCCAAATTCAAATACAGAAATACTCATGATAAAAATTCAGAAAACAAAACATATTTTAGATAGGTTTAAAGATTAACGTCTTGTGAATCCAACCACGGTGTCAGATTTAAAAAATGCTTTACGGCGAAAGCATACCTTACGATTATTTGAGAACATAGCCCAGATGACAAATTATTACAAACAGTAACCAGCCAAGCAGAAGCGTTACAAAACTCAGAAATAGAGATAAAATGAATCCCTTACCTTTGATGATCTTCATATGGTGGCACTCAGAAGACATTAATTTACTCAATAAATGTTCCTTTTGTTCAATAAAGTCTCTTTCAATTCAAAAAACTCAGTTTTTTCTTCAGTAATCCACAGGCCCAAACGCAGTCAAAACAGGCAGACAAAAAAATCCAAACTGTATCCGTAAAGTTCATAGAAACATGTCAAACAATGTTAATATTCAATCCTCAGGTTGTTTTTAGCCTACAAATATTTCAACCGGACAATAATGTTGTCAATATAAAAGGTAAACAAGAAATGCACTCTCTTGGGATTGCGCATGAAAAAGCTCTGTTACACGTCAGGGTCCACTCATTCAGACTGGTCTTACTCCCTCATTTATAAGAAATCTAGTGGAAGGCATAGGAACTGCAAATTGAGTCCTAAGTCAATGAATACTGTAATGACATTGAATAGAAAACTACAAAACCCCCCCCAAAAAACTTGGTGAATGGATATTACTCCGGGTTTCACCTGCCAAATCAGTTCTGTTATACTCACAGACACTATTTTAACAGTTTTGGAAACTTTAGAGTGTTTTCTATCCAAATATACCAGTTATATGCATATCATATCTTCTGGGCCCGAGTAGCAGGCGGTTTAATTTGGGCATATTTTTAAACCAAAATCCCGAATGCTGCCCCGTGAGAGGTTTTAAGGCCTCCTCCTTTCTTTTGACTGTCTTTATCCACTTTTCTCAATAAGTTTGCTAAATCCTGTCCTGCATCCCCAGCCCGTGAGTTGGGCAAGGCAATTAGAGGATACTGACTGGCCTCCCTTTCATCTTCGTCTTCCAGCCACTCTGCTACTCCCCTCCTCCCTGGGCTCTGGTTATGCAACTTCAGCCTTCTGGGTGGTAAAGTCCTGCCTCTACCTCTTTCCCCTACATCCTGTCACTTGTTCATCCTACGTCCTCGTGACTTTCCCTATGGTAGCTAGCCCTATCCTATCCTCATCCGACTCTACCCCTCCCTCTTCTCCAGGAGGTTCCCCATATGGGGGTGGTGGTGGTGGGACGGGAAGCACTGGCTGCCGTCTCCGCACCACCACTGTTCCATCATCAGGATTCTCTCTCCACACCTGGGCTATCCCGGTGGGATATCATTTTGGCCTATGAGGGACCTCCAGAGGAGCCGTGGGAGTGATTGCACTCTGTTGCCGGCAACTTAGATCTTCCTTCTTTTGCTTTTCTCCCTCAACTCTCTTCCTCGCCTCGGCCAACCATACTCTCGCTGTGTCTAGCCCCTCTGCCCCTTGTTTATCTGCCTTGTCTCCACAAACCCTATGTATTTGTTTAATCATTGATTCCAGTTTTTCTATATTTAAACGTCCGTCAAATCCATACTTTTTCCTCCATTTTGGGCCAAATCTTTTCCCTGCATATATTTCTCATCTCCCGTTAATTCCGGGGCCTCCTTTGAGGATTTACTACCCATGTTTAATAAAACCTTGTAGTTACTATGATATTTCTCACAAACTATGTGTATGTATTTCTATGATCTATGTATGTTCTCTTTTTACCGTTATCCAATCACTATAGTTGTTATCACAATCTATGTGTGTGACTCTTTAATTCTGATTAAATTACTCCTATATGTGTCCCACTATTGGTGTGTATGTTGCTATCTCTTAACCTATCTGTGCTTTTCCTTACTTTAAACTTTATCTATAGTGGTGTCGATCGGACATTAGGTCTCACCGTTTACAAACTATAAGCTACTTTCCAGGGGTCATAAATCCCTAGCCAGCAGCCTATTTTTCGGTTGTTGCTTGTTCTTTTGACGTCAATATCTTGTATCTCACTCCGCTATATTGGGTTTCCCTTCCTTTCTCCATCTTTTGACTTTATTTCAGTATTGTCTTTTGAATTGGATCTATGGCTAATTCACTTTTGTTAATTGACCATTTAAGTTATTTGTACGCATATAATTACCGTCATGTCTCACAAACCTTAGCAATATCCTCATACTTTAGGATTTTATTTAGGTATGTTTTTTAAATTGGATCTATGGCTAATTTACCACATGTTAATTAACAATTTAAGTTATCCTATGTACACAAACTCCCCGTCCTATCTCACAGCACCTATTTATATCCCTTGCTAATAACCTCTCGGCCATTCCTCAAATAACCTTTCGGGAATTCTTCACAGACCTCGATTATTAGGCTATTTTTATTTATGGTAGTGCACATGTACCTCAGGTCATTGCGGACGTGCTCCTCTCTCAGTCGATTCCTTGCTAATACATAAAGTAAAAGTCTCCTATCCCCCAAATTCCTGAATAAAGATTATTGACCTTGTCTTGAAGACTGGGGAAAGCAATGTAGGTTGGAACTCGTCACCACCTATGTCGTGTAACAGTTCACCACTGGTCTCAAATAAACCCTCAATTCAGAGGTCAGGTCTTTGTCTTACGGATCCTGGATCCGCCCGTGCATGGTTTTCAACAGTTCCTTGGGACGACACAGGCAGGTAAGGTATTGAGATCCGGCTCGAAGGACCAAATTGTCACGAGAATTAGGTTCTCAATGTTCATAAACCAAATCATTTAAATGACTCAGTCTGTGACCAGGATTTGTAAGATACTGGTTGGAATGAAAACAGACAGAGGCCCAGTCCACAATAGTCAAATGTTTATTCACGGGAAAGTTCTGGCATGTACAGTACAAAGACCTTCATTTTATAGCGACACACATACTTCCACACAAAACATGAAGTATCCTATGCCCACACTGTCCTGTTACCCAACCGACAGAGATTAGGGGAGTCCATGAGAATAACTTCTTCCCACCCTCCCTCAAGATAGGGAGAGATCCTGGAAAGTCCTCAGTGCCCCCAGCCAAGGTCGGCATCGAATCTTGCTCAGACAGTCTGTTATCAAGACTAGACATATTGTCACCAAAACATTAACTTTGACTAAGAACTACACTCCCGGATATATAATTCTACTGACTAAAACCACACACAGCATTAAAATACACTAATGATTCTAATCAATTTCATACAATCATATGGTTTCAGAGTGTAATATTCTAATCATTTATGAAAACATATCCCATTAACAAGGTTCCAAAAGGATTCCTTGGCTGTCCCCGTAAGAGCACCCTTTTTGGTTCCAAGTAGAAGCCTTTTTGGTTCCAAGAAAACCCTTTTGTTTCCAGGTAGGACCCTTTTGGGTTCTGTGAAAATGGCTCTACATGGAAGGGTTCTTCAAAGGGTTCTCCTATGGGACAGCCGAATAACCCTTTCAGGTTCTTGTTAATAACACATTTTTTTCTAAGAGTGTACATATAGCTGTAGATCCAGCAGGGGCATGGTCTGGATGAGCAATAAGCCATGTACTGTAAACTCTGGCTGCCATGGACAACTCTCTGCTTTCCCGCAGCTCCCTGACGGGGGGTTGGGGTTAGGGAAGGAGAGAGCGGAGGAAAGTGAGTGTGTGTCCAGGAGATAGCTCTCTGCAGGAGGATGTCTGATCCAATCAGGTGGCGACACTGATCCCTGGCCCTGTCAGCTCCAGCATCTCTCTCTTTCCTTACCTTCTTCTCCCGCTATCTCTCTCTTTCTTGATCTCTATCCTCCTCTCTTTCTGTTCTTTCTCTACCTCTCTATTTTATCTTTGTTCTTTTCTTCCTGTCCTTCTGTCTCTTTCTCTCCCTCCCTCTCTCTCTCCTCCTCTCTCTCTCCTCCTCTCTCTATCCTCCTCTCGCTTCTCTGTCTTCCTCTCTCTTTATCTTTCTTTTGTCTCAGTTTTCTTTCTCTCCCTGTCTCTCTTTCATTATTTTTTCTTTACCTCTCTCGTTGACTTTGTACTCCCTCTCTCCTTTCTTCTTCCCTCTGTCTCTCTCCCTCCACCTCTTTCTCATCCTCCCCTCTCTCACCACTGGGCTCGCTGTCAGCTAGGTCCAACAGTGATGCGTTAACCTCATTACCTGAGAGCTCACCACCGTCATTACTCTGACGCCCAACCCACTGGAGCTTGAAAGTCATTCCAACTTCTGTGTTTGGGGCTAATAGTTGTGTGTGTGAATGTGTGATTACATTATGTGGGCCAGAGTGGTTTGTGGTGTGTTGTGTTCTGTTACAGTATGTGTCTGACAAAACAGCGTATAGTTTGGAAAGTGGAAGAAGTTGTTTTTGTAACTGACCTGTTGTCTGTTTGACTGGTTGTCTGGCTGACTGGTTGTCTGTTTGACTGGTTGTCTGGCTGACTGGTTGCCTGAATGGATGACAAGAGACATTTCCAATCACTCAAGCCATTTTTCATGTTATCAGTACAGACATGGTTGTAAAAGTGGCCGCGTGAACGTAGCCGTCAACAAGGAGACGTGGGAAGGACCGGGAACAGATCTGCTGTGCCCAGATACATTCTGTTCTCAGTGAGTCGGCCAGCTTACACACACATTACATCAGGCATGTCACTGTAGATCGGGACAGAGGGTGAGATGTGTAGACATGTGCAAGCAGTATGGCTCTGACTGAGGAAAGAGAGGGAGTCTTGTCTAGATGATATCAGTCGAGCCTCTGCACTTCACGTCCAACAGAAAATAGGCCGACATTCAAAGGTGAAACGTATTCATTTCGATATGTATATAAATAAAATGTTAATTTTTGAGGGTGCCTACCTGTGATTTTACATTGGGAGGTTTCCAGGGAGATTTTATTTCTTCCCAATCCACCTCTACCACCATTCCATTCCATGAAAACCATGACACTGCAATGATGCATCAAACGGAGTATTGCATATTTGAGGAGAATTTTTATGATCCATAATTTAAAGGGGAGTTTTTTGTTCCTTCCACCAAAACTCCCAGAGTCACTATGCCTAGTAATAATCATCAGGAGTAGTGATGTTAAAGGACCAATCTGCAGTTGAAACAATAACAAAGATGGTACACCACCTCTGTTTTGGTAAAAAGCTGAGCGAGAGCCTGAAGAAATGTAACTACTCTCAGATTCAAAGACAAAGCTTTGGATGCAAGGACTGACCATCCATGATGTTTTAACAATAGTTTTAACAATGTTTAGATGCAATACAGTATGTGTTTACAATTAAATTGTTTAAAAACATTGGAGTAAAGCAAGATTATATGTTGGGTTCTGAAGGGTTACAGCAGTCGAACTAAGCTAATGAGGCATTTCTGAGGTAATTTCTTCAAGATTCAATGGCTATTTATAATGAATTTATATAATTCACTGTCCAAAAATGGAGGTACCAATTGCAGATGACCTCTTTAAAGGGATGATGTTGGAGAACACTGAGCCCATTAGCACCATAGAGAGATGTCTTGCTTTTCATTTATTTAACTAGGAAAGTCAGTTAAGAACAAATTCTTATTTACAATGACAGCCTACTGGTGAACAGTGGGTTAACTGCCTTGTTCAGGGGCAGAACAACAGATTTTTATCTTGTCAGCTCGGGGAGTCAATCTAGCAACCTTTCAGTTACTAGTCCAATGCTCTCTAACCACTAGGCTACCTGCCTCTAAACACTAGGCTACCTGCCTCTAAACACTAGGCTACCTGCCTCTAAACACTAGGTTACCTGCCTCTAAACACTAGGCTACCTGCCTCTAAACACTAGGCTACCTGCCTCTAAACACTAGGCTACCTGCCTCTAAACACTAGACTACCTGCTTCTAACCACTAGGCTACCTGCCTCTAACCACTAGGCTACCTGCCTCTAACCACTAGGCTACCTGCCTCTAAGCACTAGGCTACCTGCCTCTAAATACTAGGCTACCTGCCTCTAAACACCAGGCTACCTGCCTCTAACCACTCGGCTACCTGTCTCTAAACACTAGGCTACCTGCCTCTAACCACTAGGCTACCTGCCTCTAACCACTAGGCTACCTGCCTCTACCCACTAGGCTACCTGCCTCTAAACACTAGGCTACCTGCCTCTAACCACTAGGCTACCTGCCTCTAAACACCAGGCTACCTGCCTCTAAACACTAGGCTACCTGCCTCTAACCACTAGGCTACCTGCCTCTAACCACTAGACTACCTGCCTCTAACCACTAGGCTACCTGCCTCTAACCACTAGGCTACCTGCCTCTAAACACTAGGCTACCTGCCTCTAAATACTAGGCTACCTGCCTCTAAACACCAGGCTACCTGCCTCTAAACACTAGGCTACCTGCCTCTAAACACTAGGCTACCTGCATCTAAACACTAGGCTACCTGCCTCTAACCACTAGGCTACCTGCCTCTAAACACCAGGCTACCTGGCTCTAAACACTAGGCTACCTGCCTCTAACCACTAGGCTACCTGCCTCTAAACACTAGGCTACCTGCCTCTAAACACTAGGCTACCTGCCTCTAACCACTAGGCTACCTGCCTCTAAACACCAGGCTACCTGCCTCTAAACACTAGGCTACCTGCCTCTAAACACTAGGCTACCTGCCTCTAACAACTAGGCTACCTGCCTCTACCCACTAGGCTACTTGCCTCTAAACACTAGGCTACCTGTCTCTAACCACTAGGCTACCTGCCTCTAACCACTAGGCTACCTCCCTCTAACCACTAGGCTACTTACCTCTAACCACTAGGCTACCTGCCTCTAAACACTAGGCTACCTGCATCTAACCACTAGGCTACCTGCCTCGAAACACTAGGCTACCTGCCTCTAAACACTAGGCTACCTGCCTCTAACCACTAGGCTATCTGCCTCTAAACACTAGGCTACCTGCCTCTAACCACTAGGCTACCTGCCTCTAAACACTAGGCTACCTGCCTCTAACCACTAGGCTACCTGCCTCTAAACACTAGGCTACCAACCTCTAAACACTAGGCTACCTGCCTCTAACCACTAGGCTACCTGCCTCTAACCACTAGGCTACCTGCCTCTAACCACTAGGCTACCTGCCTCTAAACACTAGGCTACCTGCCTCTAAACACCAGGCTACCTGCCTCTAACCACTAGACTACCTCCCTCTAACCACTAGGCTACTTGCCACTAACCACTAGGCTACCTGCCTCTAAACACTAGGCTACCTGCCTCTAAACACTAGGCTACCTGCCTCTAACCACTAGGCTACCTGCCTCGAAACACTAGGCTACCTGCCTCTAAACACTAGGCTACCTGCCTCTAACCACTAGGCTACCTGCCTCTAAACACTAGGCTACCTGCCTCTAACCACTAGGCTACCTGCCGCTTTAAGGGCAGAACATTTGTATGTTTAGCTTCTCTACATTAGCCAGCCAATTACACGGCTAGAAACAAAATTGCACGGGGTACTGTCCAAGATTGTTTGTGCTGACATTCTGTTTTTCAAGTACCAGTCTGTTAATTATGCAAATAGTCTAACTAGGCCAATGATGAGGATGTATGGGTATAGTATAGGCTAGTAGACTGTTAATCTATGATGAGGACGTCTGGGTATAGTATAGGCTAGTAGACTGTTAATCTATGACGAGGGCGTCTGGGAATAGTATAGGCTAGTAGACTGTAAATCTATGATGAGGACGTCTGGGTATAGTATAGGCTAGTAGACTGTTAATCTCTCGTGGACAGAGTAGACTAGAGTCTGACCAAATTACGTAAGATTTTAGTTCTGGGTTAACCAAGATTAGTAGACTGTAGACTAAAGTACAGAGGCTAGTTTCTTGGACACTTATTAAGGTGAGTCCTGAACATATAGGGCCGATTTCTCCGGACGCAGACGAAGATTAGTCCTAGACTAAAAAGCTATTGACTATAGGCTAAATCTGTTTCTGGGAAACCAGCATGTACATATAATAGCAATAGTACAAACATTCTATACTATGCAACATTGGCTCCAGTATCCTCTTTCTCTCCCTCTCTCTCTCTTACTCTCTCCAGTATCCTCTCTCTCCAGCATCCTCTCTCTCTCCAGCATCCTCTCTCTCCAGTATCCTCTCTCTCTCCAGTATCCTCTCTCTCTCCAGTATCCACTTTCTCTCTCCATTATCCTCTCTCTCTCCAGCATCATCTCTCTCTCTCCAGTATCCTCTCTCTCTCTCTCTCTCTCAGTATCCTCTCTCTCTCCCGTATCCTCTCAATCTCTCCAGTATCCTCTCTCTCTCTCCAGTATCCACTTTCTCTCTCCAGTATCCTCTCTCACTCTCCAGTATCTTTTCTCTCTCCAGTATCCTCTCTCTCTCCAGTATCCTCTATCTCTCCAGCATCCTCTCTCTCTCTCCAATATCCTCTCTCTCTCCAGTATCCTCTCTCTCTCTCCAATATCCTCTCTCTCTCCAGTATCCTCTCTCAGTATCCTCTCTCTCTCCAGTATCCTCTCTCTCTCTCCAGTATCCACTTTCTCTCCCTCCAGTATCCTCTCTCTCTCCAGTATCCACTTTTTCTCTCCAGTATCATCTCTCTCTCTCTCCAGTATCATCTCTCTCTCTCTCCAGTATCCTTTCTCTCTCCAGTATCCTCTCTCTCTCCAGTATCCTCTCTCTCTCCAGTATCCTCTCTCTCTCCTGTATCCCCTTTCTCTTTCCAGTATCTTCTCTCTCTCCAGTATCCTCTCTCTCTCCAGTATCCTCTCTCTCTCCAGTATCTCAATTCAATTCAACTCAAGGGCTTTATTTATTTAAATGTAAATATTACGAATAGAGAAGTTTCAAAACAATAAAGACATTACAGATATCTTCTCTCTCTCTCCAGTATCCTCTCTCTCTACAGTATTATCTCTCTCTCCAGTATCCTCTCTCCAGTATCCTCTCTCTCTCCAGTATCCACATTCTCTCTCCAGTATCCTCTCTCTCTCCTGTATCCCCTTTCTCTTTCCAGTATCTTCTCTCTCTCCAGTATCCTTTCTCTCTCCAGTATCCTCTCTCCCTCCAGTATCCTCTCTCTCTCTCCAGTATCCACATTCTCTCTCCAGTATCCACATTCTCTCTCCTGTATCCACTCTCTCTCCAGTATCCTCTCTCTCTCAGTATCCTCTCTCTCCTGTATCCCCTTCTCTTTCCAGTATCTTCTCTCACTCCAGTATCCTCTCTCTCTCCAGTATCCTCTCTCTCTCCAGTATCATCTCTCTCTCTCCAGTATCCTTTCTCTCTCCAGTATCCTCTCTCTCTCCAGTATTCTCTCTCTCTCCAGTATCCACATTCTCTCTCCAGTATCCTCTCTCTCTCCTGTATCCACTCTCTCTCTCTCTCTCTCCAGTATCATCTCTCTCTCTCTCCAGTATCCTTTCTCTCTCCAGTATCCTCTCTCTCTCCAGTATCATCTCTCTCTCTCTCCAGTATCATTTCTCTCTCCAGTATCCACATTCTCTCTCCTGTATCCACTCTCTCTCTCCAGTATCCACTCTCTCTCTCCAGTATCCTCTCTATCTCCAGTATCCACTTTCTCTCTCCAGTATCTTCTCTCTCTCGCTCCAGTATCCACTTTCTCTCTCCAGTATCCTCTCTCTCTCCAGTATCCTCTCTCTCTCCAGTATCCTCTCTCTCTCCAGTATCCTCTCTCTCTCCAGTATCCACATTCTCTCTCCAGTATCCTCTCTCTCTCCTGTATCCACTCTATCTCTCCAGTATCATCTCTCTCTCTCTCTCTCTCCAGTATCCTCTCTCTCTCTCCAGTATCTTTTCTCTCTCCAGTATCCTCTCTCTCTCCAGTATCCTCTATCTCTCCAGCATCCTCTCTCTCTCTCCAATATCCTCTCTCTCTCCAGTATCCTCTCTCTCTCTCCAATATCCTCTCTCTCTCCAGTATCCTCTCTCAGTATCCTCTCTCTCTCCAGTATCCTCTCTCTCTCTCCAGTATCCACTTTCTCTCCCTCCAGTATCCTCTCTCTCTCCAGTATCCACTTTTTCTCTCCAGTATCATCTCTCTCTCTCTCCAGTATCATCTCTCTCTCTCTCCAGTATCCTTTCTCTCTCCAGTATCCTCTCTCTCTCCAGTATCCTCTCTCTCTCCAGTATCCTCTCTCTCTCCTGTATCCCCTTTCTCTTTCCAGTATCTTCTCTCTCTCCAGTATCCTCTCTCTCTCCAGTATCCTCTCTCTCTCCAGTATCTCAATTCAATTCAACTCAAGGGCTTTATTTATTTAAATGTAAATATTACGAATAGAGAAGTTTCAAAACAATAAAGACATTACAGATATCTTCTCTCTCTCTCCAGTATCCTCTCTCTCTACAGTATTATCTCTCTCTCCAGTATCCTCTCTCCAGTATCCTCTCTCTCTCCAGTATCCACATTCTCTCTCCAGTATCCTCTCTCTCTCCTGTATCCCCTTTCTCTTTCCAGTATCTTCTCTCTCTCCAGTATCCTTTCTCTCTCCAGTATCCTCTCTCCCTCCAGTATCCTCTCTCTCTCTCCAGTATCCACATTCTCTCTCCAGTATCCACATTCTCTCTCCTGTATCCACTCTCTCTCCAGTATCCTCTCTCTCTCCAGTATCCTCTCTCTCCTGTATCCCCTTTCTCTTTCCAGTATCTTCTCTCACTCCAGTATCCTCTCTCTCTCCAGTATCCTCTCTCTCTCCAGTATCATCTCTCTCTCTCCAGTATCCTTTCTCTCTCCAGTATCCTCTCTCTCTCCAGTATTCTCTCTCTCTCCAGTATCCACATTCTCTCTCCAGTATCCTCTCTCTCTCCTGTATCCACTCTCTCTCTCTCTCCAGTATCATCTCTCTCTCTCTCCAGTATCCTTTCTCTCTCCAGTATCCTCTCTCTCTCCAGTATCATCTCTCTCTCTCTCCAGTATCATTTCTCTCTCCAGTATCCACATTCTCTCTCCTGTATCCACTCTCTTTCTCCAGTATCCACTCTCTCTCTCCAGTATCCTCTCTCCCTCCAGTATCCTCTCTATCTCCAGTATCCACTTTCTCTCTCCAGTATCTTCTCTCTCTCGCTCCAGTATCCACTTTCTCTCGCCAGTATCCTCTCTCTCTCCAGTATCCTCTCTCTCTCCAGTATCCTCTCTCTCTCCAGTATCCTCTCTCTCTCCAGTATCCACATTCTCTCTCCAGTATCCTCTCTCTCTCCTGTATCCACTCTATCTCTCCAGTATCATCTCTCTCTCTCTCTCTCTCTCCAGTATCCTTTCTCTCTCCAGTATCCTCTATCTCTCCAGTATCATCTCTCTCTCTCTCCAGTATCATTTCTCTCTCCAGTATCCACATTCTCTCTCCTGTATCCACTCTCTCTCTCCAGTATCCACTTTCTCTCTCCAGTATCCTCTCTCTCTCCAGTATCCTCTCTCCCTCCAGTATCCTCCCTATGTCCAGTATCCACTTTCTCTCTCCAGTATCTTCTCTCTCTCTCCAGTATCCACTTTCTCTCTCCAGTATCCTCTCTCTCTCCAGTATCCTCTCTCTCTCCAGTATCATCTCTCTCTCTCTCTCCAGTATCCTTTCTCTCTCCAGTATCCTCTCTCTCTACAGTATCCTCTCTCTCCAGTATCCACATTCTCTCTCCAGTATCCTCTCTCTCTCCTGTATCCCCTTTCTCTTTCCAGTATCTTCACTCTCCAGTATTCTTTCTCTCTCCATTATCCTCTCTCCCTCCAGTATCCTCTCTCTCTCCAGTATCCTTTCTCTCTCCAGTATCCTCTCTCTCTCCAGTATCCTCTCTCTCTCTCCTGTATCCCCTTTCTCTCTCCAGTATCATCTCTCTCTCCAGTATCCTTTCTCTCTCCAGTATCCTCTCTCTCCAGTATCCTCTCTCTCTCCAGTATCCACATTCTCTGTCCAGTATCTTCTCTCTCTCCTGTATCCACTCTCTCTCTCCAGTATCATCTCTCTCTCTCTCTCTCCAGTATCCTTTCTCTCTCCAGTATCCACTTTCTCTCTCAGTATCCTCTCTCTCTCCAGTATCCTCTCTCCCTCCAGTATCCTCTCTATCTCCAGTATCCACTTTCTCTATCCAGTATCTTCTCTCTCTCTCTCTCCAGTATCCACGTTCTCTCTCCAGTATCCTCTCTCTCTCAGTATCCTCTCTCTCTCCAGTATCCTCTCTATCTCCAGTATCCACTTTCTCTCTCCAGTATCCTCTCTCTCTCCAGTATCCTCTTCTCTCTCCAGTATCCTTTCTATCTCCAGTATCCACTTTCTCTCTCAGTATCCTCTCTCTCTCCAGTATCCACTTTCTCTCAGTATATCCTCTCTCTCTCTCAGTATCCACTTTCTCTCTCAGTATCCTCTCTCTGTCACTCCAGTATCCTCTCTCTCTCCAGTATCATTTCTCTCTCAGCATCCTCATCATCTCTCTCTCTCTCTCTCTCTCTCTCTCTCTCCAGTATCTCTCTCTCTCTCTCTCTCTCTCTCTCTCTCTCTCTCTCTCAGTATCCTCTCTCTCAGTATTCTCTCTCTCCAGTATCCTCTCTCTCTCCAGTATCCACATTCTCTCTCCAGTATCCTCTCTCTCTCCTGTATCCACTCTCTCTCTCCAGTATCATCTTTCTCTCTCTCCAGTATCCTTTCTCTCTCAGTATCCTCTCTCTCTCAGTATCATCTCTCTCTCTCCAGTATCATTTCTCTCTCCAGTATCCACATTCTCTCTCCTGTATCCACTCTCTCTCTCCAGTATCCACTTTCTCTCTCCAGTATCCATTTTCTCTCTCAGTATCTTCTCTCTCTCTCTCAGTATCCACTTTCTCTCTCCAGTATCCTCTCTCTCTCCAGTATCCTCTCTCTCCAGTACCCTCTCTCTCTCCAGTATCCACTTTCTCTCAGCAGTATCCTCTCTCTTTCTCAGTATCCACTTTCTCTCTCCAGTATCCTGTCTCTCTCCAGTATCCTCTCTCTATATCTCCAGTATCCACTTTCTCTCCAGTATCTTCTCTCTCTCGCTCCAGTATCCACTTTCTCTCGCCAGTATCCTCTCTCTCTCCAGTATCCTCTCTCTCTCCAGTATCCTCTCTCTCTCCAGTATCCTCTCTCTCTCCAGTATCCACATTCTCTCTCCAGTATCCTCTCTCTCTCCTGTATCCACTCTATCTCTCCAGTATCATCTCTCTCTCTCTCTCTCTCTCCAGTATCCTTTCTCTCTCCAGTATCCTCTATCTCTCCAGTATCATCTCTCTCTCTCTCCAGTATCATTTCTCTCTCCAGTATCCACATTCTCTCTCCTGTATCCACTCTCTCTCTCCAGTATCCACTTTCTCTCTCCAGTATCCTCTCTCTCTCCAGTATCCTCTCTCCCTCCAGTATCCTCCCTATGTCCAGTATCCACTTTCTCTCTCCAGTATCTTCTCTCTCTCTCCAGTATCCACTTTCTCTCTCCAGTATCCTCTCTCTCTCCAGTATCCTCTCTCTCTCCAGTATCATCTCTCTCTCTCTCTCCAGTATCCTTTCTCTCTCCAGTATCCTCTCTCTCTACAGTATCCTCTCTCTCCAGTATCCACATTCTCTCTCCAGTATCCTCTCTCTCTCCTGTATCCCCTTTCTCTTTCCAGTATCTTCACTCTCCAGTATTCTTTCTCTCTCCATTATCCTCTCTCCCTCCAGTATCCTCTCTCTCTCCAGTATCCTTTCTCTCTCCAGTATCCTCTCTCTCTCCAGTATCCTCTCTCTCTCCTGTATCCCCTTTCTCTCTCCAGTATCATCTCTCTCTCTCCAGTATCCTTTCTCTCTCCAGTATCCTCTCTCTCTCCAGTATCCTCTCTCTCTCCAGTATCCACATTCTCTGTCCAGTATCTTCTCTCTCTCCTGTATCCACTCTCTCTCTCCAGTATCATCTCTCTCTCTCTCTCTCTCTCTCCAGTATCCTTTCTCTCTCCAGTATCCACTTTCTCTCTCCAGTATCCTCTCTCTCTCCAGTATCCTCTCTCCCTCCAGTATCCTCTCTATCTCCAGTATCCACTTTCTCTATCCAGTATCTTCTCTCTCTCTCTCTCCAGTATCCACGTTCTCTCTCCAGTATCCTCTCTCTCTCCAGTATCCTCTCTCTCTCCAGTATCCTCTCTATCTCCAGTATCCACTTTCTCTCTCCAGTATCCTCTCTCTCTCCAGTATCCTCTCTCTCTCTCCAGTATCCTTTCTATCTCCAGTATCCACTTTCTCTCTCCAGTATCCTCTCTCTCTCCAGTATCCACTTTCTCTCAGCAGTATCCTCTCTCTCTCTCCGGTATCCACTTTCTCTCTCCAGTATCCTCTCTCTGTCACTCCAGTATCCTATCTCTCTCTCTCCAGTATCATTTCTCTCTCCAGCATCCTCTCTCTCTCTCTCTCTCTCTCTCTCTCTCTCTCTCTCTCTCTCTCTCTCTCTCTCTCTCTCTCTCTCAGTATTCTCTCTCTCTCCAGTATTCTCTCTCTCTCCAGTATCCTCTCTCTCTCCAGTATCCACATTCTCTCTCCAGTATCCTCTCTCTCTCCTGTATCCACTCTCTCTCTCCAGTATCATCTTTCTCTCTCTCCAGTATCCTTTCTCTCTCCAGTATCCTCTCTCTCTCCAGTATCATCTCTCTCTCTCTCCAGTATCATTTCTCTCTCCAGTATCCACATTCTCTCTCCTGTATCCACTCTCTCTCTCCAGTATCCACTTTCTCTCTCCAGTATCCATTTTCTCTCTCCAGTATCTTCTCTCTCTCTCTCCAGTATCCACTTTCTCTCTCCAGTATCCTCTCTCTCTCCAGTATCCTCTCTCTCTCCAGTACCCTCTCTCTCTCCAGTATCCACTTTCTCTCAGCAGTATCCTCTCTCTCTCTCTAGTATCCACTTTCTCTCTCCAGTATCCTGTCTCTCTCCAGTATCCTCTCTCTATATCTCCAGTATCCTCTTTCTCTCTCCAGTATCCTCTCTCTGTCACTCCAGTATCCTATCTCTCTCTCCAGTATCATTTCTCTCTCCAGTATCCTCTCTCTCTCTCTCTCTCTCTCTCTCTCTCTCTCTCTCTCTCTCTCTCTCTCTCTCTCTCTCTCTCAGTATTCTCTCTCTCTCCAGTATCCTCTCTCTCTCCAGTATCCACATTCTCTCTCCAGTATCCTTTCTCTCTCCTGTATCCACTCTCTCTCTCCAGTATCATCTCTCTCTCTCTCCAGTATCCTTTCTCTCTCCAGTATCCTCTCTCTCTCCAGTATCATCTCTCTCTCCAGTATCCTCTCTATCTCCAGTATCCACTTTCTCTCTCCAGTACCCTCTCTCTCTCCAGTATCCACTTTCTCTCAGCAGTATCCTCTCTCTCTCTCTAGTATCCACTTTCTCTCTCCTGTATCCACTCTCTCTCTCCAGTATCCATTTTCTCTCTCCAGTATCCATTTTCTCTCTCCAGTATCTTCTCTCTCTCTCCAGTATCCACTTTCTCTCTCCAGTATCCTCTCTCTCTCCAGTATCCTCTCTATCTCCAGTAGCCACTTTCTCTCTCCAGTATCCTCTCTCTCTCCAGTATCCTCTCTCTCTCCAGTATCCTCTCTATCTCCAGTATCCACTTTCTCTCTCCAGTACCCTCTCTCTCTCCAGTATCCACTTTCTCTCAGCAGTATCCTCTCTCTCTCTCTAGTATCCACTTTCTCTCTCCAGTATCCTTTCTCTCTTCAGTATCCTCTCTCTATATCTCCAGTATCCTCTTTCTCTCTCCAGTATCCTCTCTCTGTCACTCCAGTAACCTATCTCTCTCTCCAGTATCATTTCTCTCTCCAGTATCCTCTCTCTCTCTCCAGTATCCCTCTATCCTCTCTCTCTCTCTCTCTCTCTCTCTCTCTCTCTCTCTCTCTCTCTCTCTCTCTCTCTCTCTCTCTCTCTCTCTCTCTCTCTCTCTCTCTCTCTCTCTCTCTCTCTCTCTCTCTCTCTCTCTCAGTATTCTCTCTTTCTCTCTCAGTATCCTCTCCCTCTCTCCAGTATCCTCCTTCTCTCCAGGCCATCTGATTCCTGCCATGTTCTCTTTTCCTCACTCATCTCTGCGTGGCGATGCTATGCGACACTGGCCGGCTTTTGAAGTGGCTCGTCCACATTGCATTAATTCCGAGCAGTGGAGGAATCCAGTATCAGATGTAATGGGTTTGATTCTAGTACCCTGGAGCCATGTTCCACAGCAGCCGCTGTAATGGTGGGAGTCAGTCCAGATCCTGTTCTCTCTCTCTCTCATCAGAATGCTATTGCCGCTGCCATGCTGCTTGCGTGCCTTACTGCTGCCTAGATAACACTAATGGGACACACACACTCTTTCTCTTTCTCTCTTCTTTCTATCTCCATCTCTCTCTCTCTCTCTTTATCTATTTATCTATTAGTTCTCTGGTTTCTTACTCCCTCCCTGTTTCTTTCACTTTCAAATTGGGTTTATTTGCAAATTCTTTGTGAGTGTGTAATCTGAGGGAAATATGTGTCTCTAATATGGTCATACATTTGGCAGGAGGTTAGGGAGTGCAGCTCAGTTTCCACCTCCTTTTGTGGGCAGTGTGCACATAGCCTGTCTTCTCTTGAGAGCCAGGTCTGCCTACAGCGGCCTTTCTCAATAGCAATGCTTACGGAGTCTGTACATAGTCAAAGCTTCCCTTAAGTTTGGGTCAGTCACAGTCGTCAGGTATTCTCTCTCTGTCTTTCTCTCTAATTCTACCAAAATCGGCCTGCCCCCTCATATTCCCCCCCTCCCGGCCCCCAGCCCCCCGACTCAGAACACCTTTCCTCAGTAACATGTGTTTGTTCCCTTACTATTGTCTCTAAACAAGGGGCTCATCCCCAGCAGTCCTAAATTAAGTGGTTGATCTCTTGGCAGAAGGAGGGATAATTATTTTCTTCCCTCTTTTCTCACCTCTTAATTCAATTTAAATGTAAGGAGCTTTATTGGCATGGGACACATATTTTTACATTTCCAAAGTAAGTGAAATATATAATAAGCAAAAGCAAAAAAAAAAAAAAAAGAACTCTCACACCGACTCTCTGTTTAAAATGAGGCCAAATACGGTCGGTCACACCTAGCAGCTAAGGAAATCTGAAGAGTCTGGCTGTAGTGTATCAACAGCAGAGGTGGGGTCAATTCACAAAGTAAACGAAATTCCAATTCCAAATGTTTATCATTGAAAAGCATTGAAGAGAATTTGAATTAGAATGTCAGTGGACATTCTGAATTGACTGGAATTCAAATGGGATTGACCCCAACCCTGAATATCATACAAGTGATAATTATCTTGACTGATATACTGCTGTGAAAGTTACTGTAGACAGTTTTCTGATTGAGTTTCTTGTATTTTGTTACCTTGATTTGTTGTAAATGATACTAGTGGCATAGACTGTCCACCACCAGTGACTGTGTGGTGGGGAGTTCCTTAGAAGTGAGTGCTGAACCTCAGAATGACGATCTCGTCCTGTCCTCTGCCGTCATGATGAAAACTATTTTAAACACCACTACAGTTGACAACAACAAATTCAGAATCTGAAATTCAGCACCATGTACTTCCAGTTGATACTCATGTTATAATGAGGATTTCCCCTAACGCCACGCCCACAAATTGGGAAAAAATGTTTTTTTCCTATTGACCCCCATTGCAGAAGAGCCAACTTCATTGTCAATTATTTGTTATTCAGTGATAACAAAACATGCCAAAAAGTTGTTGTGTTGTTCAATGTACAGTACAAGTACAGGTAACCAGGTCAACAATCCCGACCTATGGTTCCCAATGCTCCCATGTATGGAAATAGAGCCTATGGGAAGAGCCCTGTGGCTTCAGGATATTCGACGTGGGACAGTGGGAAATGTGGGGAGCCGGATGTCCAAGTAGGCTACACTTAGCTGTGTGTGGAAAACATTTCATCACAGGTAAGTCCTTCTGTAGCTCAGTTGGTAGAGCATGGCGCTTGTAACGCCAGGGTAGTGGGTTCGATCCCCGGGACCACCCATACGTAGAATGTATGCACACATGACTGTAAGTCGCTTTGGATAAAAGCGTCTGATAAATGGCATATATTATTATATATTATTATATTAGGTAAGACATTTAACTTGTTAAAGTATTGTCTGTTCAGTATAATCCTTTGAAGAACCCTTTTGGTTCCAGGTAGAACCTTTTAGGGTTCTATGTAGAACCTTTTCTAAAGAGGGTTCTACCTGGAACCCAAATGAGTTCTACTTGGAACAAAAAAAGGTTCTCCTTTGGGGACAGCTGAAGAACCCGCTAGGAACCCTTTTTTCTAAGAGTGTAGTAGTATGACTATGGATGGGTCCATCTCGCAGCATCCTTGTCGATTGAGACACAGCCAACACAATGGATGATCTCCATGTGTATTTCCCACCATGAAGCATGGAGGAGGAGGTGCGTTGGTGTGGGGTTGCTTTGCTGGTGACACTGTCTGTGATTTATTTAGAATTCAAGGCACAATTAACCAACATGGCTACAACAGCATTCTGCAGCGATATGCCATCCTATCTGGTTTGCGTTAACTAAGACTATAATTTATTTTTCATCAAGACAATGACTCAAAACACACCTCCAGGCTGTGTAAGGGCTATTTGAAGAAGAAGGAGAGTGATGGAGTGCTGCATCAGATGACCTGGTCTCCACAATACCCCGACCTCAACCCAATTGAGATGGTTTGGGATGAGTTGGACTGCAGAGTGAAGGAAAAGCAGCCAACAAGTGCTCAGCATATGTGGGAACTCCTTCAAGACTCACTTGTTCCAGGTGAAGCTGGTTGAGAGAATGCCAAGAGTGTGCTGGTTGAGAGAATGCCAAGAGTGTGCTGGTTGAGAGAATGCCAAGAGTGTGCAAAGCTGTCATCAAGGCAAAGGGTGGATGCTTTGAAGAATCTCAAATATATTTTGAGTTGTTTAACACTTTTTGGTTACTACATGATTCCATGTGTGTTATTTCATAGTTTTGATGTCTTCACTATTAGAAAAAAGTCCAAATAAAGAAAAAACATTGAATGAGTAGGTGTGTCCAAACTTTTGCCTTGTACTGTATATTTATATCTCTCTCTCTCTCTATCTCCCTCTCTCTCTCTCTCTCTCTCTCTCTCTCTCTCTCTCTCTCTCTCTCTCTCTCTCTCTCTCTCTCTCTCTCTCTCTCTTGCTCTCTCTCTCTCTCTCTCTCTCTCTCTCTCTCTCTCTCTCTCTCTCTCTCTCTCTCGCACTCTCACTTTCTCCTCATTCTTACTTTTCTCTCTGTCTCTATCATTCTGCATCTCTCTATCCCGCTCTCTCTCTCTAGCAGAATATGTCTTGCCGGACCACCTTTTATCACCCATCTCTCTTCACATCGTTACACACCCCGGAGTCCTAAGTGTACTCTCTCTCTCTCTCTCTCTCTCTCTCTCTCTCTCTCTCTCTCTCTCTCTCTCTCTCTCTCTCTCTCTCTCTCTCTCTCTCTCTCTCTCTCTCTCTCTCTCTCTCTGTGTCTCTCTCTCTCTCTCTCTCTCTCTCTCTCTCTCTCTCTCTCTCTCTCTCTCTCTCTCTCTCTCTCTCTCTCTCTCTCTCTCTCTACACGCCTGTCAGGTCTCTCACTGACAACAGAGAAAAAGAGAAAGAGACAGAGAGAGGTAGAAAAATGGAGAAAGAGATGGGAGAGAGGAGAACATACAGTATTTTGGAAAATACCATTCATATATGTCGGACCTCAGATTGGTGTTTGGTTATTTCGTCCTGGCCAAGATAGGCAGCATCAAGTAATTACAGAATTACAGACAGACATGAAAAACTACAAGTAATCTAGTAAAAACCATAGAAATCACAGGAGTATAATGAAATCATAAAACAGCAAATTAAAAACATTGACAGGTGAAGGAATCAGCCTCAAAATCCTTCATCAGTGATTTAAAAACACCAATCGGGACAAGTTCTTCCAGTTTAAAACCATTTTGTAGTGTGTGCTTGCCTGTTCTGCGTGTTTTGATTTTTGCATTTGTTTCTGCTGCCATATGTTATCATATGTTTGTGAGCATATCTATTACCCTAAAAGTATGCATCTGTTCTTGTATGTAGTGGGGGGAGGGTGGTGTGTTACTATATCCGGCACTCCTGGATACAGTCATTTTTAGCTCAGTTGGTTTGACATGATAGTGGGCTCAATTCCCCGTATGTGAAAAATGTATGTATGTAAGTCGATTTGGATGAAAGCATCTGCTAAATGACAATTGACTTTGATCCTTCTCTCTAGTCATCCCAAAGGACCCAGGACAGCCAGATAGGCAGGCAGGATATAGCTTTAGCGCTGCCACTGTTGCATAACACAAACAGCCCAGCTCAACCTGCTGTTCTCTGGCAGTCCTGGCCTGCGGCTGTAGCCCGTGGGCTTTCCCTGCCACCGTTGTGAAGATACACACTGAGGGTTGGAGTAACACACTCCTTATGATGGAGGTCTAATGCTCACTATGCCTGATGGATCAAGGGCAAACAGGGCTACTGTCTTACCTATCCAAATACTCTTAGTGGTGTGTGAGCTCAGTCAAGACTGGTCTAATTATGCAGTCATTAACACACACATACAGTATACAGGCACATACACATGCACACACATCAGTATAGACATACAATCATTTGCACATCAGGTGGGGTCCCCAGTGTCTCCAGCCCAGTGTCTCCAGCCCAGTGTCTCCAGCCCAGTGTATCCAACCCAGTGCCTCCATTCCAGTGTCTCCAGGCCAGTGTCTCCAGCCCAGTGTCTCCAGCCCAGTGTCTCCAGCCCAGTGTATCCAGCCCAGTGTCTCCAGCCCAGTGTATCCAGCCCAGTGTCTCCAGCCCAGTGTATCCAGCCCAGTGTCTCCAGCCCAGTGTCTCCAGCCCAGTGTCTCCAGCCCAGTGTCTCCATTCCAGTGTCTCCAGCCCAGTGTCTCCAGCCCAGTGTCTCCAGCCCAGTGTCTCCAGCCCAGTGTCTCCAGCCCAGTGTCTCCAGCCCAGTGTCTCCAGCCCAGTGTCTCCAGCCCAGTGTCTCCAGCCCAGTGTCTCCATTCCAGTGTCTCCAGCCCAGTGTCTCCATTCCAGTGTCTCCAGCCCAGTGTCTCCAGCCCAGTGTCTCCAGCCCAGTGTATCCAGCCCAGTGTCTCCAGCCCAGTGTCTCCATCATATGGTCTGCATCCCTTTCTCTCACCCGCCCCTCCCTTTACCTCGCTCCTCCTCTCCCCCCCCCCCCTTTACCTCGCTCCTCCTCTCCCTACCCCCCTCTCTCTCTCCCATCCCTCTATATCGCTCTCCTTCCCCTCTTTCCCTCCCCCTCTATCTCTCTCCACTCCTCTTATCAGTAACTGGGGAATTCCATCTGTCCAGGAACTCTGGGCCAGCTCTAGACAGTAATGATGTGACGTCTTCTCTGCTAGTTCTGGGCCGGCTGGGCTACTAACAAGATGCTGGTTTACGCCTGGGCTTGTCCTCCTGCTGAAAGACTTCTGATTCGGGGGAAGACACTGGAGAAGATTCAAGTCGTGTCAGGGAAGCCTTCTTCTCAAAGGGCAGAAGGTCCCATGGCGTCTCTGTGTCGCCATCTTGGCTTTTGTCCGTGTTGAGGATGAAGAGATGGAGGCAGAGGGTCCAGATGTAGCATTTTGGAGAGGGAGAATCAGGGGAATGGAACAACGGCAGGGAGGGTAGGGATAGACTACAGCCAAAATAAACCCCTGTTTAGTTTTGTGACTAAGCACTCTGACTAGCCACCCGTGATTTAGTGTTTAATGGAGCATTGTAATCGCATTCACAAAACTAGATTACTTTCCGTGTGAACTCATACTGTCAGGTTTCATTTCCACAGCCCTTTAAAATAACTGTCCAGTGTTTCCTGATTTCTATGAAATATGACATATAATTAATTACAAATTGAGTGAAGTAGTTTTCCTTCCAAAAAATGGTAATTAAGTATGTTAAAAAGCAGCTTTTCTGTGTTGGAATGGTGTGGGCGTATACTGGTCATTAAAAATAGTGTAGACCACTGATTGGCCAGCTCATCCTCCTCAGGAGGATGACATCATCCAAAAGTCAGACATGGATGGATGGATGTCCAAAAGTCAGACATGGATAGATGGATGTCCAATAGTCAGACATGGATGGATGTCCAATAGTTAGACATGGATGGATGGATGTCCAAAAGTCAGACATGGATGGATGGATGGATGGATGTCCAATAGTCAGACATGGATGGATGTCCAATAGTTAGACATGGATGGATGGATGTCCAATAGTCAGACATGGATGGATGGATGTCCAATAGTCAGACATGGATGGATGTCCAATAGTCAGACATGGATGGATGGATGTCCAAAAGTCAGACATGGATGGATGGATGGATGTCCAAAAGTCAGACATGGATGGATGTCCAATAGTCAGACATGGATGGATGTCCAATAGTCAGACATGGATGGATGGATGTCCAAAAGTCAGACATGGATGGATGGATGGATGTCCAAAAGTCAGACATGGATGGATGGATGGATGTCCAAAAGTCAGACATGGATGGATGTCCAATAGTCAGACATGGATGGATGTCCAATAGTCAGACATGGTTGGATGTCCAATAGTTAGACATGGATGGATGGATGTCCAAAAGTAAGACATGGATGGATGGATGGATGGATGTCCAAAAGTAAGACATGGATGGATGGATGTCCAATAGTCAGACATGGATGGATGTCCAATAGTCAGACATGGATGGATGTCCAAAAGTCAGACATGGATGGATGGATGGATGTCCAAAAGTCAGACATGGATGGATGGATGTCCAAAAGTCAGACATGGAAGTTTTCCCAGTTAGAATCAATGGATATATAGCATTAATTTAAGTCCACAAATGGATGCAGCCACTAAGGACTCTAGCTTTAACCTTTTGTTACACATGTGATTCTGGGATTGTGATCCAACACCATCACTGAAAATCACACTAATTAGGCCTAATAAAATATATGGTTGTGTAAGTAAAATGGTGTCCAGGTCTCCATTCAGTTTGCGCTAGGGGGGTATCAGCACAAGCCACGACTTCGATGTTTCTGAAGTGAGTGAGCGGTCAGGCGTGAAGAGTTGCCCCAGTTCCCGCCATGGCGTGCAGTATACTCTATATACTCACATACGTGTATTCATCAATTATATATATTGATAGAAGCGCAACAGAAGTGGGAGGATGGGCTGTTTTTTTCTATGAGAATAAACAAGGGAAATTATACACAAGGAAGAGTGCAGTCAGACTAAAAATAGAAGCTGGGTTTTTTTTAACCTCGGGATGCAGATGCACTTTTACAGGTCAGACTCTGATCTTCACTTGAGCTTCTGGGAAACGCAGTCTTCACATCTCCAGGACGACATAACTATTTCATACGAGGCATAATGGCCAAACACCTCTTAGGCTAAAAGGGCCTCTTCATCCCCCTATACAGGGTGAAGTCAGCATTAGTGGAACATCGGGTGTAGTGGGACATTTGTGTTTGAGAGTAATGTACTATGGTAATTTTGAAAACTAATCACAATACATGTTACTGGGTTGTTGCTGAATGGGTTCTTTGCATGAAAAAAACATTTACACATATTTAGCAGATGTTATTGGGGTGAAGCGAAATGCTTGTGTTCCTAGCTCCAGCAGTGAAGTAGTATCTAACAAATATACACAAATATAAAAGTAAAATAATGAAATTAAGAAATATAGAAATATTAGATCGAGCAGGCATTTACTAAATTACAGTAGAATATAATAAAGTATATACATTTGAAGTCGGAAGTTTACATACACTTAGGTTGGAGTCATTAAAACTTGTTTTTCAACCACTCCACAAATTTCTTGTAAACAAACTATAGTTTTGGCAAGTCGGTTAGGACATCTACTTTGTGCATGAAACAAGTCATTTTTACAACAATTGTTTACAGACAGATTGTTTCACTTATAATTCACTGTGTCACAATTCCAGTGGGTCAGAAGTTCACATACACTAAGTTGACTGTGCCTTTAAACAGCTTGAAAATTTCCAGAAAATGATGTCATGGCTTTAGAAGCTTCTGATAGGCTAATTGACATAATTTGAGTAAATTGGAGGTGTACCTGTGGATGTATTTCAAGGCCTACCTTCAAACTCAGTGCCTCTTTGCTTGACATCAAGGGGAAATCAAAAGAAATCAGCCAAGACCTCAGAAAAAAATTGTGGACATCCACAAGTCTGGTTCATCCTTGGGAGCAATTTTCAAATGCCTGCAGGGACCACGTTCATCTGTACGAACAATAGTATGCAAGTATAAACACCATGGGATCACACAGCCGTCATACCGGTCAGAAAGGAGACACGTTCTGTCTCTTAGAGATGAACGTACTTTGTTGTGAAAAGTGCAAATCAATCCCAGAACAACAGCAAAGGACCTTGTGAAGATGCTGGAGGAAACGGGTACAAAAGTGTCTATATCCACAGTAAAACGAGTCCTATATCGACATAACCTGAAAGACCGCTCAGCAAGGAAGAAGCCACTGCTCCAAAGCCGCCATAAAAACGCCAGACTACGGTTTGCAACTGCACATGGGGACAAATATCGTACATTTTGGAGAAATGTCCTGTGGTCTGATGAAACAAAAGTAGAACTGTTTGGCCATAATGACCATTGTTATGTTTGGAGGAAAAGGGAGAGGCTTGCAAGCCGATAAAGACCATCACAACAGTGAAGCATGGGGGTGGCAGCATCATGTTGTGGGGGTGCTTTGCTGCAGGAGGGACTGGTGCACTTCACAAAATAGATGGCATCATGAGGTAGGAAAATTATGTTGATATATTGAAGGAACATCTCAAGACATCAGTCAGGAAGTTAAAGCTTGGTTGCAAATGGGTCTTCCAAATGGACAATGACCCCAAGCATACTTACAAAGTTGTGGAAGAATTGCTTAAGGATAACAAAGTCAAGGTACTGGAGTGGCCATCATAAAGCCCTGACTTCAAACCTATAGAACATTTGTGGGCAGGACTGAAAAAGCGTGTGAGAGCAAGGAGGCCTACAAACCTGACTCAGTTAAATCAGCTCTGTCAGGAGGAATGGGCCAAAATTCACCCAACTTATTGTGGGAAGCTTGTGGAAGGCTACCCGAAACGTTTGACCAAAGTTAAACAATTTAAAGGCAATGCTACCAAATACTAATTGAGTGTAAGTAAACATCTGACCCACTGGGAATGTGATAATTGAAATAAATTATTATCTCAACTATTATTCTAACATTTCACATTCTTAAAATAAAGTGGTGATCCTAACTGATCAAAAACAGGGAATTTTTACTGGGATTAAATGTCAGGAATTGTGGAAAACTGAGCTGAGTTTAAAGGTATTTGACTAAGGTGTATGTAAACTTCAACTGTACATATGAGATGAGTAAAGCACTATGTAAACATTTTTATTTTATTTAACTAGGCAAGTCAGTTAAGAACATATTCTTATTTTCAATGACAGCCTAGGAACAGTGGGTTAACTGCCTGTTCAGAGGCAGAATGACAGATTTGTACCTTGTCAGCTCGGAGGTTTGAACTTGAAACCTTCTGGTTCCTAATCCAACGCTCTTACAAGTAGGCTACCCTGCCGCCCCAACTAGTGTGCTGTTATTAAAGTGGCCAGTATGTATATAAAGTGCAAGGTTACATAACAGGGTGGAAGCCAGCTTGTGATTGCTATTTAACAGTCTGAAGGCCTTGAGATAGAAGCTGTTTTTCAGTCTCTCTGTCCCAGCTTTGATGCACCTGTACTGACCTCACCTTCTGGATGGTAGCAGGGTGAACAGGCCGTAGCTCAGGTGGTTGATGTCCTTGATGATATTTTTGGCCTTCCTGTGACATCAGGTGCTGTAGGTGTCCTGGAGGGCAGGTAGTTTGCCCCGGTGATGCTTTGGGCAGACTGCACTACCCTCTGGAGAGCCCTGCGGTTGCGGGCGGTGCAGTTTCCGTACCAGGAAGTAATACAGCCCGACAGAATGCTGTCAATTGTGCATTGTGAGGGTTTTAGGGGTGAAGCCAAATTTCTTCAGCCTCCTGAGGTTGAAGAGACGCTGTTGTGCCTTGTTCACTACACTGTCTGTGTGGGTGGACCATTTCAGATTGGCAGTGATGTGTACGCCAAGGAACTTGAAACTTTCCACCTTATCTACAGTGGTCCCGTCGTGTTCCCTCTGCTGTTTCCCGAATTCCACCATCAGCTCCTTTGTTTTGTTGACGTTGAGTGAGAGGTTATTTTCCTGGCACCACTCTCCCAGAGCCCTCACATCCTCCCAGTAGGCTGTCTCGTCACTGTTGGTAATCAGGACTACTACTGTTGTGTGGTCTGCAAACTTGATAATTGAGTTGGAGGCATGTATGGCCACACAGCCGTGAGTGAACAGAGAGTACAGGAGGGGGCTGAGTATGTGGGGGCTGGCCCCTGTGTTGAGGATCAGCGAAGTGGAGGTAGTTAATCATGAAACATACACCCCCACCTTTCTTCTTCCCGGAGAGTTCTTTATTCCTGTCTGAGCGATGTACTGAGAACCCAGCTGGCTCTATGGATGGACAGAGACAGTATATCCCAAGAGAGCCATGTTTCCGTGAAACAGAGTATGTTACAATCCCTGATGTCTCACTGGAAGGAGATCATCGCCCTCAGCTCGTCTACTTTATTAGCCAGAGACTGCACATTAGCAAGTAATATACTCTGAAGCGGTGGATGGTGTGCACGCCTCCTGAGTCGGACTAGAAGTCCACTCCGAATACCTTCCTCTTTTTTTTGTGGAATAAATTAAATTGCCCTGGGGGTAAATGACTTAAATGTAAATGTTAAATGGGTACGAACAAAGGATACAATCAGGGAAAGTTATATTCCTGGTCGTATTCCTGGTGAGTTACCGCTGTTCTGATATCCAAAAGTTACTTCCTGCTGCATGTAATGTAAATGGCTTTGTTTAGTGTGACATCATTGTAGTGTGGGGTTTTGTAGATGGGATGACCCAATGAAAATCATCATACTATGAAAATCCGATCTACAATAGAGTCCCACTTCCCCTAGATGGTGTTTGAATAGCAGAACAAGGACCTTTTTCAGCAATAAACATTCTTCCTTGATTATTTTTTATTTAACCAGGCAAGTCAGTTAAGAACCAATTAATATTTACAAGGATGACCTACCCCAGTCAAACCTGGGCCAATTGTGCACTGCTCTATGGGACTCCCAATCACAGCCAGATGTGATACAGCCTGGATTTGAACCAGGGACTGTAATGACACCTCTTACATTGAGCTGCAGTGCCTTAGTCCACTGTGCCACCCGAGACCCCAGATATTAGACATTCTAAAGTACATTGAAATATGTTGTTTTAGTTTTTCATAATCTCTCTTAATCAATTCTAGAATATATGTTGTGTATCACATAAACGGCATAGGATGACTAGATTTTCACCTTGAGTTTGGAATCTCCCCCAAAAAAATCAATTTTCCATGGGCATATAGTAGGTATAGTATGAGGCTATTGTCACAAAATGGTGAAATCAAAGTGTGTTATCTAAAAGCCTCCACACAGTCTTATTGTTGATTTCACAACAATTACCAGGCGAAGTGGGACAATAATATACTTCTAATGAGAAAATTGACCCTAGACTTTGATCTATGTGACATCAAACATATGATGTCGGGAAATGGAGTGGCATTACAGACTCAATGCCTGTCTGTTTCTCTGAAAGTCTTCAGACAGAAATCAATTGTGGTCTCCATAAGAAATCATTTTGAATACACACTACTACCGTGGCAAGGGGCCAACTGAGTGATGTGTGCGGTTTTAACAGCCCCCGCATTCTTCAGCGCACAGCAAGTTATCTGTAGCTGTCCTGTTCGCTCGGCTCTCCACTTCTCTCGCCTAGCTCTGCACTTCTTCATTTTCTCCCTCCTCCTCCTCCTCCTTCTCCCCTCTCATCCCTCGAAGTTCGATGCGATCGGCTCTTGGCCCTGCCGTGAGTTCTGTGCGGGCGACAGCGCTGCTGAACATGGCGTCAGACGGGATGATTTTAACAAACCACGACCACCAAATCCGGGTCGGAGTCTTGACAGGTAAATGCAGAATTACATTGAGTGATTCATATTTCTCCGCGGCTATATGTGTGAATTAATTTCCATTGTTTGTCTGTCGGGGTGCCTCTCCCGGGCGTCACGTAGGCTAGGCTTCATGTCAGTTGCTTTTGCGTGGTGACTCTCTCTCTCCATCTGTCGCTGGAGTTGCAGCTCTCCGTGGCTGGTCAGCACCTTGCGGGGCGATGGTTTTTTACAAGCCCTCTTATTTTCCTTTCCGGACCAATTGATTTAACACATCCTTCAATGCGACGGAAGATGATAATGTTGGCTACATTCATACAAACCTGTTCGGGGTTTCATTCGGTGTCATGGTATTTGCTAGGTGGTTTTTCCCGGCGAAGGGCTCAGTTTTGTATGTTGAATTATTCATAGTCCATATCTGCTTGTAAAACCGGAATTACAGCTGATTGTGTGCGGGACTAGCGCGGTATGGATTTCGTTATTGACACAAGGCTGACCACACGGTTTCTTCAAATGTATCCCATGACAGTTGCTGATGATCAGTGTATGTATTTAGGCCTATTTAAGCGTACAAAATGCCCGTGTTAACTGCGAAATGCAATGGCAATGCAGTCGCAATGAATGATATCTGACTGATTTGTGAATGACAGCGCCAATTGCAGCAGTTGTTTAACGTGACAGGCTCTGCTGGTTTCGTGGGCAGAATACAAGTCAAATCTACTGTGCATGACATTCCTTCAAATGCAGACATCCTTTGACGCCGACGGTCAGCTTACCGAACATTAAATAATAACTATATAGGCTTGAAACTAACGTTATAGGCTACACAAGAAATTGAAAACGGATAATTATCTTCTATGTGTTTTATGTATGTTTGCTTTGTCATGCTTCTTATTCAGAATGTTGAGTGAAGGCGAATACAGTCGTGAGGTGTCATGAGAAGAAAGCAAATGAAATCGAACCAGCGATGTTAATACGGGCAAATACAGGGTTGCCTGTGCTATACGGATGATGGAAGGGGATGGGTGATAACATTGTTCACGATCGCGGTGTAGGCTATGCGTGATTGCCTATGACATTCTCCGTTATGGAAAATCTGGTTGGAAGGTGGTAATGTGTAGCAATGGAGGAATCATTGTAGATCCTGGAATGTGCTAGGGAACCCCCCCCCCCGCCTCCCCTCACGCAGTAGAGAGAGCGACGGAGAGGCAGGGAGAGCTAGAGAGGCTCGACTACTTTCAGTACTGTCCATTTCTCCCTCTCTCTCGCTGCGCTAAATGCACTGTCAGAGAGGGAGTTTAACCTCGCTGATAAGCATTCATGAGGCATAATGTAAACCGTGCTATGTGGATGTGGGTGGGTTGCATATCCGCGTCCCCAACATCAGCACAAGTGAGGAGCAGGTAGTTCTAACCCCCCCCAGAGTAGCTGCTGGGGATCCCTACTAAATACAAATGGCAAACGTTAGGCACGTTTTACACCAAACACAGATATCACTAAAACCAACAACATCCACAAATAAACCCCCACATATTTTTGCTATCCTTACCAACCTCTACCATAACACCACACTGACCACGCAGTCCCTCCTCCATCCATCCCTCCTCCACAGCAATGGGGGGAATGAGATGAAACCTTCATCCTTCTCCTCCATCACTCAGTGGCACTCAGTGGCCTGACAGGTATGTGGTGACATCCAGCCCCCGCTCAGACCAGGGATGGAGATCTCAAACCTTTATCATGGATATAGACTTAGCAAAGTAAAGCATGTTAGAAGTAGGCTTGATAATGTAGATTGGCAGACTCTATAGCTCCAATGCAAATAACAGCAGGGGCACGGCTAAGGCCAGCCAGGGGAGGGAGGGATATCTCAAACCATTTTGATTGATCAACTTATCAACAATGTAAACAGCATAGAATTAGAATGACTAGAACAGACAATATGGCTACACCATGTATACAGTCCAAATAGCCGACATGGTATTGTAATGTATAGAGATGTATGTATGTATGCATCAGTGTCAATGTCTATGAACTGCACACTCCAATGCTAATTATGAGCTGGTCAATATTTCTTTAAGGTCTCCTCTAGGTTGCCATGGGTTTGCCTTTGGATATACATTAATTGGTGCACTAATATGTGTACTATAAGTATGTGGGGAAATGGATACAAGGATTTGTTTGTGGAAATAGTCATGGAAAGTGTGTGTGTGTGTGTGTGAGAGAGACAGACAATTAAAACCTCTATCTGGGGCGGCCTGAGGGTGTGGACAACACCATTCTCCAGCACGCTCTCCTAGCTAACTGTCCTCCTGGCCTGTGTGTGTGTGTGTGCCTCTCTCCACCTTTCTAATGACTCCTTCTGCATCCCCCCACACACACCATCCAGCTGCTCTCCTCCCCAACAGCCTGCATGGCCTCATTGTGGTGTGGTGCTGCTGAGGAGAGATGGATATGCCATACAGAGAGTGGGTGTTCTCTGGACCCCTGTGTTCTGATGTAGAAGGCAGAGCTGGACTCTGTCACGTTAGACTCCCACAGCTGTGTGTGTGTGTACTTGCATGCATGTGTGTTTGTGTGCTTGTTCATCCGTGTGTGTGTGTGTGTGCTCTGTCTTTGTGCACTAATAATACTGAGCTCTGGCTGAAACACACAAGCTTAGCAAGTCCTCCTGGTCCCAAATGTATCTGCTGTATCCATACCTCCCATGAACACAGTAAAACATCCCCCTGGTCCCAAATTTATCTGCTGTATCCATACCTCCCATTAACATAGTAAAACATCCCCCTGGTCCCAAATGTATCTGCTGTATCCATACCTCCCATGAACACAGTAAAACATCCCCCTGGTCCCAAATTTATCTGCTGTATCCATACCTCCCATTAACATAGTAAAACATCCCCCTGGTCCCAAATTTATCTGCTGTATCCATACCTCCCATGAACACAGTAAAACATCCCCCTGGTCCCAAATTTAGCTGCTGTATCCATACCTCCCATTAAAACAGTAAAACATCCCCCTGGTCCCAAATGTAGCTGCTGTATCCATACCTCCCATTAACATAGTAAAACATCCCCCTGGTCCCAAATGTAGCTGCTGTATCCATACCTCCCATTAAAACAGTAAAACATCCTCCTGGTCCCAAATGTAGCTGCTGTATCCATACCTCCCATTAAAACAGTAAAACATCCTCCTGGTCCCAAATGTAGCTGCTGTATCCATACCTCCCATTAACACAGTACAACATCTCAGGGCAAAACCCAGTTTTAATCTGTAGGAACCTGGTGCTCCCACATCCTACATGACTGTAGAGAAGCACTGTAGCTTCATGGTGTATGTAGCATTACAGCCCGTTGATGCTTGGCTACTGATAGTGTAGTACACACACACACACGTTGACAGACCCCCCTCCCAACACACACACACACACACACACATATTGACAGACGCCCTCCCAACACACACACACACACACACACACACACACACACACACACACACACGTTGACAGACCCCCACACAACACACACACACACACACACACACACACACACACACACACACACACACACACACACACACACACACACACACACACACACGTTGACAGACAACACAAACACCCATGCTGCTGAATAGACAAACATGGCCACAGTAGTAACCTACCAATGAGAGAGAGCCCTCGGTTGGAAGTCGTCTCTCTGCAGCAACAGAGAAGAGGGACTGGGATGGGGTGGGGTGGGGGAAGGGGACAGAGAAGAGGGACTGGGATGGGGTGGGGGAAGGGGACAGAGAAGAGGGACTGGGATGGGGTGGGGGAAGGGGACAGAGAAGAGGGACTGGGATGGGGTGGGGGAAGGGGACAGAGAAGAGGGACTGGGATGGGGTGGGGGAAGGGGACAGAGAAGAGGGACTGGGATGGGGTGGGGGAAGGGGACAGAGAAGAGGGACTGGGATGGGGAGAGGTGGGGTGGGGGAAGGGGACAGAGAAGAGGGACTGGGATGGGGAGAGGTGGGGTGGGGGAAGGGGACAGAGAAGAGGGACTGGGATGGGGTGGGGGAAAGGGACAGAGAAGAGGGACTGGGATGGGGAGAGGTGGGGTGGGGGAAGGAGAGAGAGAGAGAAGAGGGACTGATGGGAGAGGAGGGGTGGGGGAAGGAGAGAGAAGAGGGACTGGGATGGGGAGAGGTGGGGTGGGGGAAGGAGAGAGAGAAGAGGGACTGTGATGGCTTGGGGGAAGGGGACAGAGAAGAGGGACTGGGATGGGGAGAGGTGGGGTGGGGGAAGGAGAGAGAAGAGGGACTGTGATGGGAGGGGTGGGGGAAGGAGAGAGAGAAGAGGGACTGGGACGGGGAGAGGTGGGGTGGGGGAAGGAGAGAGAGAAGAGGGACTGATGGGAGAGGTGGGGAGGAGGAGGGAGGAGAGAGAGAGGAGGGACTAGGATGGGGAGAGGTGGGGTGGGGGAAGGAGAGAGAGAAGAGGGACTGTGATGGGTTCGGGGAAGGGAACAAAGAAGAGGGACTATGATGGGGAGAAGGGGGACTGGTGGGGGGGAGAAGGGGGATTGGTGGGGGGCAGAAGGGGACTGGTGGGGGGAGAAGGGGGACTGGGGGGGGACTGGTACGGGGAGGTGGTGAGGGGGAAGGCAAGAGCGAGGAGGAGATTGGTGTGGGGAGGGGGAAGGAGAGAGAGAAGGGGGACTGGTGGAGGGGGGGCTGGTAGGGGGAGGTGCTGCAGGTAACCTGGCGGTTAAGAGCGTTGGGCCAGTAATCAAAAGGTTGCTGGTTTGAATCCCCGAGCTGACTAGTTGAAGGATGAGAGACTGGAAGGGAGAAGGGGGACTGGAATGGGGACTGGTAGGGGTAATGCAGGCAGGCGGGCTCTGTGGGATTTCCCATCTTAAAGGGCATTCTTCACCACTACCTTTCCTTGGGGGATATAAAGGAGGACTCTCGCAGTTAGATTGGTTATTGTGAAGGAATACAGGGTTGAATATTTCCAAGAATTGCTGACTCTGTGTGTAGTGCATGTGTGTGTCTACATATCTGTATGTTAGTGTACATGCATGTGTGTGCCTGCGCCCATACGTGTGCTTCTGTGTGTGTACACACATTTATGTGCGGAGGGCCAATGCAATAACTATTTAATCTCTTTTGCCACATAATTGAATTGCTGGAGGTTGTCCCAAACTCACCTTACTACAGCCCCAGACCTAGTAGCACTGAGGCATGCTGGGAACAGGAACCAAGAGAAGCAGCCAGTCAGTCAGCAATCGGCCTGGACGGCTTGCGTGCCAGACTGTCCTGCCCAGAATTAGGAGACCCTGTCATCTGTCTCTGAATGGGCTTGGTTAGCTGCCAAGTTATGGAGCAATCTGCTCTCCAAGTCTGCTGTGAATGGCAACACATGGGGTTGGTTGTATGCTCTGTCTCTGGTGATTGGCTATACACCCATGCTCTCTCTGTGGTGATTGGCTACACACCCATGCTCTCTCTCTCTCTGTGGTTATTGGCTGACCTGGCCTTGGTGAAATACAGTAGGTCTCACCTTGAGGGGGTTAGTTTATCTGGCACGAGTTACACTGGTGGGAGGATTTAGAACTGAGTGAAAAGAGATTGGTTTTGGACCTGCGATGCTTCCCGGGCGTGAGCTGGGAGGCAGGGGGAGGGACCACATGACTGGCTGACGGTGAAGTCGGTTTAAACAAAAGGGACGTAGTTCAGCACGTGGAGTGATCAGTGTTTTCACATTCAGAAGTGATTTGCTTTTGATTCAAATGCTTTATCTGCCTTCCCAATGAAAACTTGTTTGAAACAATTTTAGGGAAAAGAGATGTATGTTCCTGGACGTTGTTCAATTCTGCCTTGACAACATGACCGAGCAGCGCAGATTACTGTTTGATTTGAGAAGGGCGCTCCTCCCTCTGCCTTGACAACATGACCGAGCAGCGCAGATTACTGTTTGATATGAGAAGGGCGCTCCTCCCTCTGCCTTGACAACATGACCGAGCAGCGCAGATTACTGTTTGATTTGAGAAGGGCGCTCCTCCCTCTGCCTTGACAACATGACCGAGCAGCGCAGATTACTGTTTGATATGAGAAGGGCGCTCCTCCCTCTGCCTTGACAACATGACCGAGCAGCGCAGGTTACTGTTTGATTTGAGAAGGGCGCTCCTCCCTCTGCCTTGACAACATGACCGAGCAGCGCAGATTACTGTTTGATTTGAGAAGGGCGCTCCTCCCTCTGCCTTGACAACATGACCGAGCAGCGCAGATTACTGTTTGATATGAGAAGGGCGCTCCTCCCTCTGCCTTGACAACATGACCGAGCAGCGCAGATTACTGTTTGATTTGAGAAGGGCGCTCCTCCCTCTGCCTTGACAACATGACCGAGCAGCGCAGATTACTGTTTGATTTGAGAATGGCGCTCCTCCCTCTGCCTTGACAACATGACCGAGCAGCGCAGATTACTGTTTGATATGAGAAGGGCGCTCCTCCCTTGACAACATGACCGAGCAGCGCAGATTACTGTTTGATTTGAGAAGGGCGCTCCTCCCTCTGCCTTGACAACATGACCGAGCAGCGCAGATTACTGTTTGATTTGAGAAGGGCGCTCCTCCCTCTGCCTTGACAACATGACCGAGCAGCGCAGATTACTGTTTGATTTGAGAAGGGCGCTCCTCCCTCTGCCTTGACAACATGACCGAGCAGCGCAGATTACTGTTTGATTTGAGAAGGGCGCTCCTCCCTCTGCCTTGACAACATGACCGAGCAGCGCAGATTACTGTTTGATTTGAGAAGGGCGCTCCTCCCTCTGCCTGAATGACATGACAGGCCATTTCCCGGTTCTTCCCGGGCCGGCATAATATAACTCCCTCAGTGTCTTGTCCTGAGGCCATCTATAAGGATAGTAGACTCTAAGCTATTACTAATGCTAGCTATTTAGGACATGTATTCATTCAATGGTTGTCTATGAGAATTTCCAGTTTATGCTTACTAGCATAATGCTAACATTACAATATGTTAGACATTTCTTGAATGGATGCCTGAGATTATTTAGCTCTATGCTAGCATTATGCTAACAGTACTGTATGGTAGAAATGTATTTTTCAACTCTCCCAGGTGGGGTTTATATAGCAGGAGTTAGCACACAACACGACTGACCTCACTGTATCTCTCTCTCTCTCTCTCTCTCTGAAACTCACACACACACAGAACTACACACACACGTACACAGAGACTATATACTCACACACACACAGAACTACACACACGTACACAGAGACTATACACACACACACACACACACACACACACACACACACACACACACACACACACACGGTCTCTCTCTCTCTCACACACACACAAACATATATATACACACACCAAGCTGCACAACCACATGGTCAATGTGGACAGCGGGAAGGCAGAGGGAAGGACCACATGACTGGAATAGACAATATGGGATGAGGGACAAGGCCACAGAATGAGAATTAAGTCTTTCTCTGCAAAATAATTATTTCAGTGTAGGTGGTGAAGGCAGGCGTCAGGCGTCATTATCACCACGCGCTCTCTTTCTCTTTCCTCTTCCTCTCTCTCTCCTCTCTCTCTGAGTCTCTCTTTCTGTCTGTCTTTCTCTCTTTCTCTCTCTCTCTGAGTCTCTGAGTCTTTCTCTCTCTCATTCTCTCTTGTTCTCTCTCTCTTGTTCTCTCTCTCTCTTGTTCTCTCTTGTTCTCTCTCTCGTTCTCTCGTTCTCTCTCTCTCTCGTTCTCTCTCGTTCTCTCGTTCTCTCTCTCGTTCTCTCTCTCGTTCTCTCTTTCTCGCTCTCGCTCTTTCTCTCTCGTTCTCGCTCTTGCTCTCTCGCTCTCTCTCTCGCTCTCGTTCTCTCTCGTTCTCGTTCTCTCCTCTGTCTCGTTCTCTCCTGTCTACTTCTCGCTCTCTCTCTCGCTCTCTCTCTCGCTCTCTCTCTCGCTCTCTCTCTCGCTTTCTCTCTCGCTTTCTCTCTCGCTTTCTCTCTCGCTTTCTCTCTCGCTTTCTCTCTCGTTCTCTCTCTCTCTCGTTCTCTCGGTCTCTCTCGTTCTTTCTCTCTCGTTCTCTCTCTCTCTCGTGCTCTCTCTCTCGTTCTCTCTCTCTCTCGTGCTCTCTCTCTCTCTCTCTCTTTCTCTCTCGTTCTCTCTCCTGCTCTCTCTCGTTTTCTCTCTCGCTCTCTCGTTTTCTCTCTCGCTCTCTCGTTTTCTCTCTCGCTCTCTCGTTTTCTCTCTCGCTCTCTCGTTTTCTCTCTCGCTCTCTCGTTTTCTCTCTCGCTCTCTCGTTTTCTCTCTCGCTCTCTCGTTTTCTCTCTCGCTCTCTCGCTCTCTCGTTCTCTCTCTCGCTCTCTCGTTCTCTCTCTCGCTCTCTCGTTCTCTCTCTCTCTCTCGTTCTCTCTCTCTCTCTCTCGTTCTCTCTCTCTCTCTCTCGTTCTCTCTCTCTCTCTCTCGTTCTCTCTCTCTCTCTCGTCTCTCTCTCTCTCTCTCGTTCTCTCTCTCTCGTTCTCTCTCTCTCTCTCGTTCTCTTCTCTCTCGTTCTCGTTCTCTCTCGTTCTCGTTCTCTCTCGTTCTCGTTCTCTCTCGTTCTCGCTCTCTCTCGTTCTCGTTCTCTCTCGTTCTCGTTCTCTCTCGTTCTCGCTCTCTCTCGTTCTCGCTCTCTCTCGTTCTCGTTCTCTCTCGTTCTCGTTCTCTCTCGCTCTCGCTCTCGTTCTCGCTCTCGTTCTCGCTCTCCCTCTCGTTCTCTCCCTCTCGTTCTCTCTCTCTCCCTCTCGTTCTCTCTCTCCCTCTCGTTCTCTCCCTCTCGTTCTCTCTCTCCCTCTCGTTCTCTCCCTCTCGTTCTCTCTCTCCCTCTCGTTCTCTCCCTCTCGTTCTCTCTCTCCCTCTCGTTCTCTCCCTCTCGTTCTCTCTCTCTCGTTCTCTCTCTCCTCTCTCGTTCTCTCTCTCCCTCTCGTTCTCTCTCTCCCTCTCGTTCTCTCTCTCTCTCTCTCGTTCTCTCTCTCCCTCTCGTTCTCTCTCTCCCTCTCGTTCTCTCTCTCCCTCTCGTTCTCTCTCTCCCTCTCGTTCTCTCTCTCCCTCTCGTTCTCTCTCTCCCTCTCTCTCTCTCTCTCTCTCTCTCTCTCTCTCTCTCTCGTTCTCTCTCTCGTTCTCTCTCTCGTTCTCTCGTTCTCTCTCTCTCGTTCTCTCTCTCTCGTTCTCTCTCTCTCGTTCTCTCTCTCTCGTTCTCTCTCTCTCGTTCTCTCTCTCGTTCTCTCTCGTTCTCTCTCTCTCGTTCTCTCTCGTTCTCTCTCTCTCGTTCTCTCTCTCTCGTTCTCTCTCTCTTTGTTCTCGTTCTCTCTCTCTTTGTTCTCGTTCTCTCTCTCTCGTTCTCTCTCTCTCTCTCTTTGTTCTCTCTCTTTGTTCTCGTTCTCTCTCTCTTTGTTCTCGTTCTCTCTCTCTTTGTTCTCATTCTCTCTCTCTCTCTCTCTCTCTCTCTCTCGTTCTCTCTCTCTTTGTTCTCATTCTCTCTCTCTCTCTCTCTCGTTCTCTCTCTCTTTTGTTCTCTCTCTCTCTCTCGTTCTCTCTCTCTCTCTCTTTGTTCTCTCTCTCCTCTCTCTCTCTCTCTCCTCTCTCTCTCTCTTGTTCTTTCTCTCCTCTGTCTCGGCGTCTGTATTTCTGTCTCTCATTCTCTCTATCTTCCTTTACTTGTGGTAAAGGAGCAGTGTAGATGTAAAACTCTATTTCTGGGAAACAACTGATTTGTATTTATTTAACCGGGGAGAGGATAAAAAGCCATCTCATCTGTCTCTATAGCTCTTAGAAATCAACCATACTCATTGTAAATAGATCTTAATTGGCTGGTGAGTTTGGTAAGAGAGGCTGATGTAATTTGGTATGATGAACACACTCTCATACACTCACAGGTTCTTGTGTAAACTCTTCAGAGAAGTGCACTCTCACAGGTTCTTGTGTAAACCCTCCAGAGAAGTGCACTCTCACAGGTTCTTGTGTAAACTCTCCAGAGAAGTGCACTCTCACAGGTGCTTGTGTAAACCCTCCAGAGAAGTGCACTCTCACAGGTTCTTGTGTAAACCCTCCAGAGAAGTGCACTCTCACAGGTTCTTGTGTAAACCTTCCAGAGAAGTGCACTCTCACAGGTTCTTGTGTAAACCCTCCAGAGAAGTGCACTCTCAGGTTCTTGTGTAAGCCCTCCAGAGAAGTGCACTCACAGGTTCTTGTGTAAGCCCTCCAGAGAAGTGGACTCTCACAGGTTCTTGTGTAAACCCTCCAGAGAAGTGTGCTCCCGCTTCAGCCATTACCACGAGCCTGTCCCGCTTCAGCCATTACCACGAGCCTGTCCCGCTTCAGCCATTACCACGAGCCTGTCCCGCTTCAGCCATTACCACGAGCCTGTCCCGCTCCAGACATTACCACGAGCCTGTCCCGCTCCAGACATTACCACGAGCCTGTCCCGCTCCAGACATTACCACGAGCCTGTCCCGCTTCAGCCATTACCACGAGCCTGTCCCGCTTCAGCCATTACCACGAGCCTGTCCCGCTTCAGCCATTACCACGAGCCTGTCCCGCTTCAGCCATTACCACGAGCCTGTCCCGCTTCAGCCATTACCACGAGCCTGTCCCGCTTCAGCCATTACCACGAGCCTGTCCCGCTTCAGCCATTACCACGAGCCTGTCCCGCTTCAGCCATTACCACGAGCCTGTCCCGCTCCAGCCATTACCACGAGCCTGTCCCGCTCCAGCCATTACCACGAGCCTGTCCCGCTCCAGCCATTACCACGAGCCTGTCCCGCTCCAGACATTACCACGAGCCTGCCCCGCTCCAGACATTACCACGAGCCTGCCCCGCTCCAGACATTACCACGAGCCTGCCCCGCTCCAGACATTACCACGGGCCTGCCCCGCTCCAGACATTACCACGGGCCTGCCCCGCTCCAGACATTACCACGGGCCTGCCCCGCTCCAGACATTACCACGGGCCTGCCCCGCTCCAGACATTACCACGAGCCTGTCCCGCTCCAGACATTACCACGAGCCTGTCCCGCTCCAGACATTACCACGAGCCTGTCCCGCTTCAGCCATTACCACGAGCCTGTCCCGCTTCAGCCATTACCACGAGCCTGTCCCGCTTCAGCCATTACCACGAGCCTGTTCCGCTCCAGACATTACCACGAGCCTGTCCTGCTCCAGCCATTACCACGAGACCATCCTCCCCAATTAAGGTTACACACCTCCTGTGCCGTGTACACATGCTGCTCTTCCTTCAGAAAAGCATACATCACAACTTTGTTCATCTGCACAGTTTCTCACGTACACTTTTAATTGTAAATGTCCTCACTCACCGAAAATTACATTCGGTAGCTACTAGCTATGCTTGTATAACTTTATGAGCTGAATTGGCCGGTCATTAGCATTTAGCTAACAGTGTCTATGTCATTTTGCTATGCTTGTATATCTTTATGAGCTGAATTGGACGGTCATTAGCATTTAGCTAACAGCGTCTATGTGATTTTGCTATTAGTTTGTGCAAGTTTTATTTACATCCTAGTAATAGCTGCCCAATGGGCTTTTCTTGCGTTTTCTAGCGTCCCCTTGTGTGTTATGCCGGTACTACTGTAAATCCCAGGACGAGAGAAGGATGGTATGACAATGTGAAAATCTGTATACCACCCAAGGCTAGAACTTAGCATTAGCATGAAGGCAGCTCAGGTCTATCCTTGGTGTAAGGATCTGAGTTACTGAGGAGCACAGAAGATATTTATGACTGGAACTGTGCTGGAATGAACAATGTAGAAAGACACTATCTGAGCCAGAACAGTACGGTTTGTTGCCAAGATAGTTTAAAGAAGAAAAAAAAAAACGGTACAAGTCTGGTCTAGAATGATCTTCTAGAGTGGGTCAGGCCAGGTGCTCTCTCATATGATAATCTACAGTATCAAAGGATGAAGTCATGGTGGGAAAAAAGCAGTGTAGTTTTGAAGCGATGAGTCATTATATGGTCTGTCTGTACAGCCCTCTATCCTCATCCCTCTATCCTCATCCCTCTCTTCTCCTGTGTCTCGGGTTGCTGGTGTTAATCAGGGCCAGGAGGGAGGCATCAATTTATCAGTCTCAGTGCACCTCCTCACATGTTGTATCCTTCCATACCTAATGAAAATATAGAGCCCTTTCATTATTAGTCTTATGAACATTCTTTGGCATCTATCCATCATACTCTTGGCTATTTCTGTGAAGGTGTCGTGGGATCTTCCTTCGATGTTTAGCAAGCATATATCCATCATACTCTTGGCTATTTCTGTGAAGGTGTCGTGGGATCTTCCTTCGATGTTTAGCTAGCATCTATCCATCATATTCTTGGCTATTTCTGTGAAGGTGTCGTGGGCTCTTCCTTCGATGTTTAGCTAGCATCTATCCATCATACTCTTGGCTATTTCTGTGAAGGTGTCGTGGGATCTTCCTTCGATGTTTAGCTAGCATCTATCCATCATATTCTTGGCTATTTCTGTGAAGGTGTCGTGGGCTCTTCCTTCGATGTTTAGCTAGCATCTATCCATCATACTCTTGGCTATTTCTGTGAAGGTGTCGTGGGCTCTTCCTTCGATGTTTAGCTAGCATCTATCCATCATACTCTTGGCTATTTCTGTGAAGGTGTCGTGGGCTCTTCCTTCGATGTTTAGCTAGCATCTATCCATCATACTCTTGGCTATTTCTGTGAAGGTGTCGTGGGCTCTTCCTTCAATGTTTAGCTAGCATCTATCCATCATACTCTTGGCTATTTCTGTGAAGGTGTCGTGGGCTCTTCCTTCGATGTTTAGCTAGCATCTATCCATCATACTCTTGGCTATTTCTGTGAAGTTGTTGTGGGATCTTCCTTCGATGTTTAGCTCTGTCAATATCGTGTCATCCTGTCTCTGCTGACTGACTTTTTTTCTCAGTACATACAAGGTTTACGTATGTTTCCTTATAGATAAACTCATTGTTGTTGACTTTGACACCGCGCTCCAGTTTGTGCCCAACATGTCTCTGTTACCTCGGAGACTTCATACTTACATGAAATTGTACATAAATTGCATAGATAAGACATTATATGTATATCATATTGAAGCTGTTGTTTGGGATTCATGCCAGTGTGTTACAGAAAGTTCTGTGAGCTTGTTAGGGATTATACTTCAACACAAAGTCACTGTATAGTGCTGCTGATGGATTGACTTTGTAGTATTGTATACTGTGTCAAACATTTTCAACATGACACAAGTACAATTATATATCCCACCATATGCAACACACATACACTCGTTTCTCTCTCACCTACTCACACACACTTCTCTTTCATACACTCACCACACAAACACACACACACACGTATATAACACACACACCACACAAACACACACACACACACGTATATAACACACACACCAAAACTGACACACACACACACACACACACACACCTCTGACAGGAATTAGGAAATGATTATGTGAGGAAGACGGTGGAGTCTGATTGCTCAGATCTTCTCTGTGGTGCTGAAGCTGTTAAATATTTAAATCAGCTGCCTGCTTCATGCCTTCCAATTCAGCTTCTGGGATTATTATTATATTATTATTATTATTATTATTATATTATATATTATGGGAACAAAAGTCACCCAATCATGTGTGTCAATATCAGTCTGTTTTTCCATATACCAAAAAAACTAAGCAAACTAGAATGCTACTTGGGCCTTAACAGAGAATACACAGTGGCAGAACACCTGACCACTGTGACTGACACAAAATGAAGGAAAGCTTTGACTATGTACAGACTGTGTAGCCTTGCTATTGAGAAAGGCCGCCGTAGGCAGACCTGGCTCTCAAGAGAAGACAGGCTATGTGTATTACACATGCTCACAAAGAATTCGAAAACATATCACATTTTGATAAACTCCCATATCTACTGGGTGAAATACCACAGTGTGCCATCACAGCAGCAACATTTGTGACCTGTTGCCACAAGAAAAGGGCAACCAGTGAAGACCAAACACCATTGTAAATACAACCTAATATTTATGTTTGTTTATTTTCCCTTTTGTACTTTAACTATGTGTACATTGTTACAACACTGTATATAGACAAAATATGACATTTTAAATGTATCTATTATATTGGAACTTGTGTGAGTGTACTGTTAACACTTTTGTTTATCAATTTCACTTGCTTTGGCAATGTAAACATGTGTTTCCCATGAGAGAGAGAGAGACCAAATGTACCATTTGTACATTGTTAAAACACTGTATATATAATATGACATTTGTAATGTCTTTGTTTTGAAACTTCTGTATGTGTGATGTCTACTGTTAATTTTTATTGTTTATTTCACTTTATATATTATCTACCTCACTTGCTTTGGCAATGTTAATACATGTTTCCCATGGAGAGAGGGAGAGAGAGGCACTCTCAATGTACTGTATTCTAAGTGTAAGAAATCATTAAACAAACTAACTAATTTGTTTTTGACATTCCTTTACACTCTGATAGCAACTCTCTCACTGGCAAGACATGACAATCACAAGTCCAGAATACCTGGATCAAGAATAGCACCCGTGTGAGAGATACAAGCACAGTGTGACTTCTGGCTGTCACCATTGGCAACAGCTGCTGTTTCCTCGTTGCCAGGCTGTCCATCGGCTTGTCACCTGGGCCAGACACCTCCCCCTTGTCTTCAGGCGAGGTGTAATGGGACTGATGGATTAACATTTCTCAGACGGTTTCGAAACGGGCTGAAATCTAAAACTAAGGATGCTCTGCACTTCTATATAGAACAGTATATATCATACGTACACTACTCATCAAAAGTTTGGACACACCTACTCATTCAAGGGTTTTTCTTAATTTTTACCATTTTCTACGTTGTAGAATAATAGTGAAGACCTCAAAACTATATAAATAACACATATGGAATCACATGGCAACCAAAATGTGTTAAACAAATCTAAATATATTTATATTTTAGATTCTTCAAAGTATCCACCCTTTGCCTTGATGACAGCGTTGCACACTCTTGGCATTCTCTCAACCAGCTTCACCTGGAATGCTTTTCCCATAGTCTTGAAGAAGTTCCCACATATGCTGAGCACTTGTTGGCTGCTTTTCCTTAACTCCAACTTGACTCCAACTCATCCCAAATCATTTCAATTGGGTTAAGATCGAGGGATTGTGGAGGCCAGGTCATCTGACGCAGCACTCCATCACTCTCCTTTTTGGTCAAATAGCCCTTACACAGCCTGGAGGTGTGTTTTGAGTCGTTGTCCTGTTGAAAAACAAATGATAGTCTTACTAAGTGCAAACCAGATGGGATGCGGCAGAATGTTCTGGTAGCCATGCTGGTTGTGTGCCTTGAATTCTAAATAAATCACATACTTTGAAGAATCTAAAATATAACATTTATTTTGATTTGGTTACTACATAATCCCATATGTGTTATTTCATAGTGTTGGTGTCTTCACTATTATTCTACATTGTCGAAAATAGTAAAATAAATAAAAAACCTGGAATGAGTAGGTGTCAACTGTTGACTGGTATAATATATAAATAAAGTGAGCCATTGAACCCTTTTTGGTGATATATATCTACACTACAAAGCAGTCCTACCTTTCCCTCCCGCAGGACACCTGCTGGTCAAAAATGTCATTCCAAAATCGTTGGCATTAATATGGAGTTGGTCCCCCCTTTGCTGCTATAACAGCCTCCACTCTTCTGGGAAGGCTTTCCACTAGATGTTGGAACATTGCTGCGGGGACCTGCTTCCCTTCAGCCACGAGCATTAGTGACGTCAGGCACTGATGTTGGGCGATTAGACCTGGCTTGCATTCTGCTTTCCAATTCATCCTAAAGGTGTTTGATGGGGTTGAGGTCAGGGCTCTGTGCAGGCCAGTCCAAGTTCTTCCACACCGATCTCTACAAACCATTTCTGTATGGACCTCGCTTTGTGCATGGGGGCATTCTCATGCTGAAACAGGAAAGGGCATTCCCCAAACTGTTTCCACAAAGTTGGAAGCACAGAATCATCTGGATTGTCATTGTATGCTGTAGCGTTAAGATTTCCCTTCACTGGCACTAAGGGGCCTAGTTCACACCATGAAAAACAGCCCCAGACCATTATTCCTCCTCCACCAAACGTTACAGTTTCCATTATGCAGTGGGCCAAACCCAGATTCGTCCGTCGGACAGCCAGATGGTGAAGCATGATTCATCACTCCAGAGAACGCGTTTCCACTGCTCCAGAGTCCAATGGCGGCGAGCTTTACACCACTCCAGCTGACACTTTGCATTGCACATGGTGATCTTAGGCTTGTGCGTGTCTGCTCGGCCATGGAAACCCATTTTTCTGAAGCTCTCGACGAACTGTTCTTGTGCTGACGTTGCTTCCAGAGGCAGTTTGGAACTCAGTAGGGAGTGTTGCAACTGAGAACAAAGGATTTTTCCGCACTACGCGCTTCAGCACTCATGGTCTCATTCTAGGAGCTTGTGTGACCTACCACTTCGCGGCTGAGCCGTTGTTGCTTTTCGACGTTTCCACTTCACGATAATCGGGCAGCTCGATTACGGCAGATATTTGACGAACTGACTTGTTGGAAAGGTGGCATCCTGTGACGGTGCCACGTTGAAAGTCACTGAGCTCTTCAGTATGGGCCAGTCTACTGCCAATGTTTGTCTATGGAGATTGCATGGCTATGTGCTCGATTTTTATACATCTGTCAGCAACCGGTGTGGCTGATGAAGCAGAATCTGC